>NC_039251.1:7262663-7562663 GCF_003368295.1 Carassius auratus | reverse complement strand
GGATTCGGGATGATAGGCACTAGACATTTGGTGGCCAATACCCAGCATCTCTAAAGCCTGCCTGAAAACCTTGGAGGTAAAATTTGAGCCCTGATCACTCTGTATAATCCTTGGTAATCCAAACGTAGTACAGAACTTAAGAAGCTCTTTTACCACCACCTTAGCCCTCAATGTACGTAATGGAATTGCTTCAACAAAACGGGTGGTCGCACACATTATTGTGACGATATACTGATGTCCTGCTTTCCCTTTTGGCAGTGGTCCGACACAGTCAATAATCAGTCGGTCAAATGGATCATCTACAACAGGAATCGGACAAAGGGGTGCGGGAGGAATTTTCTGATTCGGCTTGCTTGCCATCTGACAGACATGGCATGAGTTACAGTATTTAGAAACAGAGTTCTTAAGTCCAGGCCAGAAAAAGTATCTAGAAATGCGGTAATAGGTTTTAGTTATACCAACATGTCCAGAAAGAAAATTCTCATGGGCAAGTTTCAGAACCTGTTGCCGATAAATAGATGGCAAAACTATTTGCTGCACCTCCTGCCAGCCAAGCTCTTCCTTCGGTGGTTTCCATCTGCGCATCAGCAAGCCCTCCTCCCAAAAGTAAACCACCCCTGAATTAGAATCATGGACACTATTCTCAACAGCCTTTATGCACTTGGCCAAAGAAGGGTCTGCTCTCTGTGCAACAGCTAAAGAGTCTCTCCCCACCTTCAAGGAAGTCTCCATTTCACCCTCCTCCCTCCCAGAAGGTACATCAACATCAGAGTCTGGTGGTATAAACAGAGCACATTCCACAGTCTTAGGCACGTCATTAGCTATAAAAGAGGTTGACAGATCTACTATTTCCTTAAACTTCTGTGCTTGAGCACGAGTAACCACACAAGAGGGGAACACAGACGGAAACTTCTCAGCTAAATCATCGTTTTGGGAAGTATTAGGCATGCGGGTCACAATAGGTGTAGGGAAAACTATGCCACCTGCAAGATCATTCCCCAAAATCAAGTCAACACCCTCTACTGGTAACTGTTCACGCACAGCCAAGTTGACTACCCCACTAACAATATCAGATTTCAAGTATGCAATATGAAGTGGTACATTCACACAACGCATCTCAATTCCACGTACCAATACTTCCTGACCAGTAAAAGTAGTGTCGGAAAACGGCAAGATTCCTGCAGATATAAACGATTGAGCTGCCCCCGTATCACGCAGAATTGTTACAGGCTTAAACTCCGAATCACACCATAACGAGACTGTACCCCTAAACAAAAAAGGCTGATACATCTCTTTATCTGTGTTAGATTGTACGGAATCAACAAGTGCAACATTTTTAGTCTTAGAAGCACCACTCTTCTGCTTCCATGCTCTACAATCCGCAATCAGATGATTTGAATCGAGGCAAAAGAAACAAACTCGCTTGTCAGCACCCCCATTTGATTTGCGAGTCATTTCATTTTTAAATGGACGTGCAACACGCTGCACCGAATTTTCCACCTGCATTTTGACAGTTGCACCCAAAGAAAAAACATTCTTGTGTGTCAGCACAAATTCGTCTGCCAAAACTGCAGCATCAGCTAGAGAAGTGACCTTCTGTTCATTTAAATATACAACAATGTTAGCCGGAACGCAATTTTTAAACTCTTCTAACAAGATTAACTCCTGTATTTCCTCCAGGGATGTAACCTTGCTAGAGAGACACCACTTTTCGAAAAGCACTTTCTTTTCTCTCACAAATTCAACAAAAGTTTGTTTGACTGTTTTCATATGCCCCCGAAACTTCTGCCGATAAGCCTCTGGGACCAACTCATATGCCCGCAAAACAGCAGATTTTACGGTTTCATATTCAAGGGAACCTTCAATAGGTAAGGCCGAGCAAACCTCTTGAGCTTTCCCTGTTAGACTGCATTGCAACAACAAAGCCCACATCTCTTTTGGCCATTTTAGTTTACTAGCAATTCTCTCAAACGCAACAAAGTAAGAATCGACTTCAGCCTCCCTAAATGGAGGTACCAGTCTAATATACCTACTAACGTCAAATGAATCACTCGCAGTAGATCTAGAAAAATCTTCAGTTACAGTGCTATTTACGGGTGAGGATATGGAACTACCCCGAATACGTGGAACTGGAATTGGCCTTTGGGCCAACCGCTCAGATTCCAAATCCAATTTACGGATCTCAATATCTCTTTCCGCCTGTTTTTCTAATATACGAAACCTAATCATCTCCGCCTCGCATTCTTGCTTCTTAATTAAAAGATCCATCTCTTTCAATTTTAAAGCAATCTTTGGGTCCTGAGGCCCAGAATCAAAATTTGGACTTGCCTCTTTAGGATCCACTGCCAACTCATCCTCATCACCAGATTGTCTAGGTAAAATACCTGCAGTTGTCAATTTCTCCTCAAGATCTTGTTTAAGCACTCGTTTAGTGGCCTCCCTCTCAATCTGAATATTGAAGAATTCCGCAATTAAAACCAAATCTTTTTTTCTACATTTATTGAAGACTTCGATCGTGGGCATGAGAGTAAACGCTGTTAAATCGAATTCCATTATTTCTACGTTTCCCTTCTTTACTCCTTTCCCACCCACAAATGAAAACAGTCAAAAAGTTAGAGGAAGAGAGAAAAACTCACCATACACAAACCGCGACCCATCGAATCACGATCGTACAAACAGACTTCAGTCTTGGACAAACAGAGCAAAACTTCCAATTTGCGATCCGAAAAATAAACGAACTCACTGCTCAAAAAAAAAAAGACGAGCCCCCACTTGTTACGAACCTCACTGTTAGTCTAGGGGTTAAATGACGTCGTAACAAAATGTAAATAAATAAAAAGTCTGACGGTCACATCAATCCCCTGATCCAGAAAAGCACAGACACTAAATTAAGCAAATAACTTAATTTATTAATAACAAGAGGAAGCAAATCTTCAGGAGAGGGCCAGGCCAACATAACAAACAAAAAACCCTCTAGCTAAACACAGAAACTCTAAATAACCTTAACTAAAAAGAAAGAAAATAAATGACAGAGTCTTACCTATCTCCCTGTCTACCATAAACAATATTATATATTCAAAACAAATGGCACCCTCTCCCTACCGCTTCCTAACAAAGACAAACAAAGGTATTTACATAAATTAGAAAATAACACAAAAGAATCATAAACACACCCACCATACCGTTCACACACTCTCTCATAGTTTGTAATTGACAAGTTCATTCACAAAGTTAAGAGGTAATAAAGACCACACTTGGTCCCACTGAGATACACCAAATAACACCAATCTGGATCAGGACAAAGAGTGAGCGCGTAGCCGTCAGTCCTTCAGCATTATTTCTTTGCCATCTTATACACCTTGGATCTCTGTAGCATTCACTCAGTACTGATGAATGATGGACATCAGCTGGAATCCAATTAGCGATCTATAGTGGAGAGAGAGACAGAAAGAGCAAGAGAAGAAAACATGCAATGCCGAACTTGCCCAGTAGGTGAAGTCACTCTCCCAAGAGCGCACAATCCCCAAATACGTCCACAGGACGTAACATAATGATGAGATCTGATGAAAGACAGGTGATTGCAATTGATGATGTGTCCAGGCAGAGGATTATGGGAAATGGAGTCCGGGGTGAGTGGTAAAGGGTACAGGACGAGATGCCTTCTAACAGAGCTCATGTGCACTCCAGCTAGAGATTGGGATGCTATCATTCTATCTATCATTCTGTCTACATGTGTGTAATACCTATCTATCTATTATCTATCCATCCATCCATCCATCCATCTATTGTTCTAAGTATCATTCTATATAATGTCTTTAAACATTAATGGTTTTTGAAACTTAGTTCAAACAAGCCGATATTTAAACTTTGTTTTTTAATTAAAGCAGGAATTCATTTCTTTGAATTTCAATTATTATTTTTAAAATTCCCACTTAGAAATTTAATTCTGCATCCCTGTGTAACCCCTCTCTCCCGGGTCCTCTCTGACGCTCCTCGCACTTGCTCCGAGCGGGGCCCGAACCCGGGTCTCCGGCATGGGAGGCAGACGCACTAACAAGTAGGCTAAATGGTTACAGCCACTAGCGTCTGTCGCTAGTGCGTCTCTTGAGATCGGTGAGTGAGGTTTACCTTCACATTCACCCCCCTAAACGTCACTCCCATCCGGGTCACGGCACCAATGTAACCCCTCGCTGGCCTCCGTTACACCTGCATCAATTCAAATTTAACACAAAAATTATCAGGAAGTTTTAGGTTCCCACAAGTCAGTAAGTATATCTAAAAAAAATAATAAAGAAGAGTTAGACTTCAAAACAAAATCCACAATTAAACTTGTGGAACACAATGAAACCCGGTGAGGGTTTCTCTCGCGGGATCATCCGGTGAGGTAATGCCTTGAAATGGTTGTGATGTCTGACAGAATCGGGTTGCAGTCAGCAAACTCCTCCGCCACTAGAAAGGGAACGTCATTAGATGCTCATCACAATAAATGCCACATCTCTATTCACACAGAGGACGCCAGAGCAACCGCGCATCTGCCTAATATCCCAGATAAGAAACTGCTGCCGTTACGCTTCTAATTAACATCGAGCAGCTCCCCCATGAGTAAATCTTCCTCTGAGCACTTTTTTTTTTTTGTGGTAAACAATGAAGCGAGGCTTGTTGATTATCAGCTGTCTGGAAACTCTTGACTGCTCGGGTTGTTCAGTTCGACTGCATTTCTCTGGCATGAATGACGGGTTTAGTCATCTTTGGGTGACACACACTCACTGTCTCAACCCACACAGACACCCGTCTAATTTTAGACTGCATGCACTCGGTCTGTGAGGTAGCTGCCAATCAGCGCTGGAGGCCTCCGTTAGAGATCTTACATGACAGATGCTGAATATTAGATACACGTGATACACTCGTGATAAGGTAGTTATTATCTTACCAATGGGAGTTTTTATCTTGCGCATCAAGTATGGACACTTTTCACAGACTGTAATGATGCTCTCTTGACCAACATAATCAATCTCTCTGTTCTTTAAGTTTTGGAATGTCAGAAACACTTTCATGGAATTTAGATTTTCTAAAGTAATATTCTTAGGAAAACTACTATTAAATGATAGTTATTGTAAAAATTGCATTATCATACACATATGTTTTATTTTTATTATCTAATTTAAATACATATATACATATTATCAGCTGACATTAAAAAGTTTGAATAGCCCTTCACCTTTCTAATTTTGCTTGGGATTTTCTTTTGAAGTGAGACGCAACAAATTGTTTATGTCTTTGTGCGTTATGAACGAGACAATTTCTTTTGTACCAGAAACATAAACAAGAGCTGCTTCAAAGATCTTCCCAGACATCACACTGAAGCACTTTACATATGAAAATACCAGACCAGAAGATCTATTGGAGAAAGTGAATGAATAATGAGAGCCTGTGTGTGTGTGTGTGTGTGTGTGTGTGTGTGTGTGTGTGTGTGTGTGTTTGAGGCTTGTGTAGACCCCCGACACTCTCAGCCTCCCAGCGCTTGTATTAAAGATGAAAGCCTCGCTTGCTTTGCGAGGTGCTGTGTGCATCGCTGTCTGTCAGAGAGCTCGGCTTCCTCCAACTTTTCCGTGGCATGGGGGAAATACAGACATAAATAAAATATAGTTTTATGAATAATTCAGGTGTGCATTGTGATTGACACGAGGGTGAAAGTACCTGATTATGCCACAGACGTGCGTGATTGGAATGAGCTCTCGAGCAGAGCAGATCAGCCGAGCTGCAAAGTTCAAACTCCTTCTCTTCATCTGTGTAAGATCGAATTACAGCCTGAGTGTGGAAATCAGACATTTCCAATCAGTTCCTTCCTTTCGCTCTTCTGCCATTTTCAGCGTGTGGAAAAAGTGCTTATTGAATTTGGCCTGTCTAGACCGCTGGATCTCATCCTTTTGTAAGAACTGGACTCCCATCATTTTTCAGATCTTCAAGGATGAAGGTGCTTCGTGCGTTTCACTTCCCAGCAGCATCTTAAAACAAAATAGGGTTAGTGTGAGAAAAGATATTATGAAAAATCCTTATATAATAAATATGAATGATTAAATTCAACAATATTTATAAATTATGTATTTTAATATTGTTTTTAAATAATTTTAATGTAATATTTATATTGTAATTTAATTATATTCTTTAAGAAATATCTTTATATTAACATATTTAAAATATTATATATATAAAATATTATATATATATATATATATATATATATATATATATTTAATCTTTTGGTTATAGCTTATATTATTTAACAATTTAATTTAAATATATCTTTAAATTTTAATTTTATAAATTTTTCTTTTTCATTTCTCAATATAATATCAATAATAAATAATACCAAAACAAAATTTAGATTTTAAAATAATTATGAAGAATATTTGTTTGTGTCCTTCAAAAACAAGAGCTTTGACTGAAAGTTACTTTTATTTTTAGTAAGAATTGTAAGAAATATACACACAATTCATGAATAATCACTTAATTTTGTAAGTTATCACTACTGTGATATCTAATAAGAGTATACACTCTTGATTTACACAGTTTATTTGTCCATTACAGGGTGGACATTTTAAGTCAGTCTGACTAATTACTTTACAATTATGAATACACTGAGACATTTGCAGATCTCATTACTGTATGCAAATGCATTAGTTATGCAACAGAACTATTGGAAAGAATCAATGCACACTACACCCAGAAATCGTGTATGTGAGATGTTTTTAACTTCAAAAGGTTAGGTCCTTTATCCATAATATTACTTTCTCCAGTGAAGAATACATCTTATCTGAATCAGGAAAGAAATATGCACAAATCAAAAGTCTTAAAAACAGTTCTATATTAATATGTTGTTGGATTTTGATGTGAGACGACAACAGGGGAAGGACTTTTTTATTTTACTGTAGGAAGCGTTATTATGGATTTGTATTCAGCCAGAAGTGATGGTTTAACGTTAAAACGTCTTGATGATTGATTTGTTTCTTACAAACACGCAGCTTTTGGCTTTATAAGACATTAAGTGATGGACTGGAGTGGTGTGGATTACTTGTGGATTATTGTGATGTTTTGATCAGCTGTTTAGACTTTCATTCTGACGGCACCCATTCACTGCAATAGATACATTGGTGAGCGAGTGAGGCAATGCTACATTTCTCCAAATCTGTTCTGATGAAGAAACAAACCCATCTAAAGCTTGGATGGCCTATGGCTGAGTACATTTTTCTTTTTTGGGGGGTCAATTATTCCTTTAAAATGAGAACACATGGCTTATATCAGTGGAATTTGGGCGAGTTTAACATAGAAAGCGGTGCTTTCAAACACAGATCCTGGATCAGATTCCATATGCCAGTCATTTGAGTTCACAGCTTCAGTTTGCACACAGCGACTGATGGAAGAACAGTGTGTTTTTTCCACTGCTGTTCTGGAGAAGATCAATGCGAGCTGCAGCAGTCAGCTCCGTGTGCTGGGTACTGAATAGCATCCAGATATGTCTTCCTTCTTTCATGTGTGTGTGTGTGTGTTAGAGAGAGTGTGCATGTGTGTGTGTGTGTGTGTGTGTGTTGATGTCTACAGCCTCAGGCAACAGCAAGTTAACAAATGTACAAAGCGGGAATGAAGCCTCATTTCCATAAAGCACCCAATGTAGTAGAGCGACTATTTAAATGGGCTCCTTTGTTTCTAATTGTGTTCTGCTTTCTTACTTGTTCTGCAAAAAAATAAAAAACTCTCAAGTCCTGCACTTACGGTTTACTTAGTAAACCATCTTTTAATGAGAGCTGCTCAACCGAAATGATCTTCACACCACAACAGTAAAGATTTATTAGCTATCTGTGTATGTTTATTGGGATTGCACCTTTTGTAGGTCTCTGAATCACTGACTCTTCAGTGCAAATGGATCTAAGGACATAACAGAGCAATATTTAGTGCAGTAAAATAGGAAATTAGACTATAATTATCACAAGAGTGTAGTTTATGTCCTATTATATTTCGTATCAGTTGTGTTGTGTGTATAATTTTAAATATGCAGCAAATTTAGCATGCCGTAACAGCATATGTTAGGTTAGCTCAATCCACGTGCAATGATACTGAATTGCTTTTGCCTCTCAAGCAGCTTACAATGAATCGTATTTCTAATGAAATTAATGTATGTCGATACAACCCCTCACCTTACTACAAGAGAGAATGTCATGTTTAAACAAATGTTAATAAATGTTAATAAATATATGACGCATGCAATGGCTAATTGAATTAGCTACTGGCATTAAATAAATCCATTTACATTTATGCATTTAGCAGATGGTTTTATCAGAAGCAACTTACACTGCATTTAGGCTATATATATATATATATATCAGTATGTAAAAAATTGAAATATTTTGCAATAAAAGAATGCATTTCATAAAAACACGTCTAAAGGAAAAACATTTTATTATAAATTAAGCATTAATTCAAATATCATATTGAAATATTTGCAGTGAGACAAATAAACAAATTCAAATGAACTGTCTATGCATCAAAGAATCCAGAAAAAATGGTTATAGTTATATTTTAAAATAAAACAGAAATCCATTCCTTTCTTTTTTCAATAATATTTAAAAATATTACAGATTTTGCTATATTTTTGATCAAATAAATGCAACCGTGTTGAGTATATGAGACTTCTTGCAAAAATATTGAAAATCATTATATAATCCAAATGAAAGACTACACATATACAGTATTAATTTGTTTTTAAGATGAAATGTGACCAACATATTCTTGGTTTTAAGTGTCTAATTCTTATTTATGTTTATTCATTGTTTATAGCAAATTGCAGTCTCTAAACACATTGCAAGATCTGTGATGAAAATTTCATTAGCCTTTTTTTTATTTAAATGGATCTCTTTGCATGGACAACAACGCTTCCCTCAGGGGACACCGCGGTAAACCTCACTGTATAATTTGCATGCTTTGAGTAGGTCTGCTTTATGAATGCTTCCCTTGACCTTTTACAAACATATTCTTCTTCTTTTGGCATTTTCATGCTGTTATTCAGAGGCCTGTGACTCTTCCTAACACTGATGTGGAGTATGGAATATATCAAGTCTGCGTTTCTGTTTACTCGCACAGACACACAGCCGGGCCGCACACATCGGCAGAATGACATCACCCTCAGATATATAATTATACCAGGATACAGTTCCTGCAGATGAGACCTGGCGGCGCTCTCAAGGTTGCTCTTTATGGCTCGGCGTGACATGATTTATAAGGTTAAACACAGGCTTTGCCATGTTTTGGGGAAGCTACTGGCCCTTCTAATAATTTATAGTTAAACTAACAGTCAAGATACTCTTTTTAATAAAAGGCAAACACTAAGCTACTAACAAAATCAGAAGTATTTAGGCATAAAAACACTGAGAATGTCGATACTGTATAAACTGTGATACTAACTGGAAAACATCCTAAATGTATATTATGGAATTGTACGAACTGCAGGAATTAACGAAATATTTTGTTCACACTTTATTTTAAGGTCCAATTAACTATGCCCTGAATAAGCCCCTAATTTGGAGCTTATTAATAGTTAGTAATTAGTTGTTAAGTTTAGGTATTGGGTACATTATAAAAAAAATTATAAATAAAAACTGTGACATTTACGGTAACACACCGTCAGCTGTGGTTGCCAGAACTTCACCGTAAAAAAATATGGAAGCAACATTTTTGTTTTTACAGACTTAACTTAAATTCACAATAAAATACAGTATTTTATTAACTGATGTTTAATAAACAGTTAATATACCAACATAGTGAAGTACTATTATCTGTTTTGAACCATTGGACCACTGTAATGCACTGATAACCACAAAAACGGTGGTGATGAGAAACTCACGATGAACCATATATATATATATATATATATATATATATATATATATATATATATATATAAGGTGCACACAGCATCATTCACATAAACACTGAAACCCATCACGGTGACTTGGATACTGAAATAATGCAATAAACATTAATTTAACAACATTAGATGAAAGATAGGTTACCCCTACACAACTGATAAGAAAAAAAACATCAAATATGAATCACCATGCAAGAAATTCTGAGAGTGTCAATTTATGGATTGTTACTGTAAATTGTACAATGACATTTTCTTTTTCACTTAAAAAAAACAAAAACTTTTTATCAATATTTTGCTGTAAAATTGCATTAAATGTAATTACATTTATTTACCGAATATAGTATGTAAACTTACTGTTAACCAGTTAACAGGTTTTTACCGTAGCATTTTTACAGTCTTTTACTGTTAAAATCACAGTAATTTTTTACAGTGTAGGATTAGGGATGTAGAATATGGTCATGCAAAATATGTGCTTTATAATTACTAATAAACAGCCAATATGTTAACAATAGGCATGCTATACTAAAGTGTTAACAATATTTTCAAAACAATGTATCTTTCATTTGAATTAGTGCAAAAAATACTACCATGACATTATACTGTAAATATACTAGTCACCATTTGATGTGGAGCAAAACCTTTCATCAAAGCTGTCCTAAAACCTAAATCCAAAATGTGTTTTTGTCTAAAGACAACTTTTGTGATCCACTTCAAATGTTGACAAATATACACATAGTTTCAGCTCACTTTGTTATTCTGCATGTGCCAATTAATTTCAGTTGACAAAAAATAAAACCATATACCATAGTGAGACATTACTTGTAAAAACGTAGCTTGATATAGGAGCTATTCTGTTTTAAAAACAGCTAATACTGAAAAACTGTAGTTAAATTTCTGTCATTACATCTGGCTAGATATGCACAGAAACTCTGGTGTGTTATAGTTGTTAATAAAAATGAACACCTTAAAAAATAATATTTGTTAACTGAAAAAAAAAAAAAATTAAATATGAAGAGATGGAAAACTTAAATGAGAAATTTTTCACTGATTAGTTGAATAAAATTAGTAAATATATCATAATAAATAAATCTATTTAAACCTGAATACAAATATAAAAAACTAGGAGACATTACAAAAGCATATAAAAATGTTACTAAATAAGAAGAAAGACAAGAAACTCAACTTATGGTTTGCACATCTCAACTGCGTTGTTTTTCATGTTTTTATATTACGTTATTATATTTTCGCCCAGCTCTTTATATAGTTGAATGTATATAAATATGTCCAAATTTTTCTGCATAAATACAGTATACTGGTGAAGAGTGATGTACTATAGCAAATCTCAACTGCTTGATTGCTCGTATCTTCACAAAATGTAATCTATACTGTCATCCACCTCTAATCTGCTAAACGTGAATATGAGGCATGAAGATATTAAGATATTATAAAAATTAAGATCATGGTTTTCTGTTAAGCTGCTTTCAACCAATGTCTATTGTGAAAAGCACTACACAAATAAATCTAAATCGATTAGACTAAACTCTAATAAGCATAAAACACATAATATTGAGTATAATACTTCATTATAATAAGTATATTTAACACAATTTCTATGCAATACAATAAAGTTACTTTAAAAACAACTTTTTTCATATGTGTTTTGTCTCTGTTTTACACATTTAGTTAAAAACAAGAGAAAATATAATAAAATATGCATAAAATACACTCATGTTAAGTTGTTCTTCTAAATTTCGTTCTAATCATTATTAGATATTTTTACTGAAAAAGAACAAAAAAAACAGGAATTTTTGCAGTGCATTTTATGCTGTTTTGGTATGTCATCTTATAGAGCTGCCTCATCATGCTGTCTAAAGCCCATCTATGATGCTACAGGGTGCCACCTACCTCTGTAGGCTGCTGACTGTGTTTTGGAACAGAGCCTTTGTGTTCATTCCTCGGCTCTTCCTCCCTCCCCCTCTGTAATTCCCTCCCTGTCTGCGCTCTTACATGCTCTTTCTGTCTCTGTCTCTCTCTCTGGCTCCAGTGAGACTGTGTGTTCACTGTACTTTGCGGTTGCCCTGGCTTTCCCTCTCGGCAGGCTGCAGTACGAGACCGAAAGAGAGAGACTCACTCACCTGTCATGCACTGATCTGACCCCTTCTTCTGTGGACCAAACACCCCTCGACGTCTAGCAGCAAGACACCAAATTACTGCAACATAAAAGAGCAAATGCAGTTCATTGGAGTAAACATTGAAGGAATAGTTTAGATAAAAATGAATGTTCTTTTATTATTTACTCACTCTCATGTCGTCCCAAAATCCATTTGATGTTTTTTAGTGGAGCACTTAAGGTGAAGAACATTTATGCAGCTTTTTTTTTATTATTTGAATTGCAATATTGAGATATTTACAACTTGAATATATAAGGATTGCTCTCGACTAAGGATTTTTCTGGTTGACTAGTAGTCGTTCTTTTTAAGCATTAGTCGACTAATCACGTTTATTAAGAAACCGTTTAAATCATTTTAATGAGACTTTAATTGCCTACATATCCTAATAAGCACTAAAGCACACGCATAAAGCTTGCCACATTGCAGAAGAAATTATTATGAATGTGTCGGGGGGGGGGGGGACCAGTAAGGAGAATATTTGTTTTCCATTTGAATTGATTTGTTTGAAACTAAAGTATATATTTCACTCTCTATAGAGATATACACAGAGTTCTGTGTTAATGTTCAGAGACACCGAGACGGCAGAAAGTGCATCCTGTTTGCTATTATTTTTTTTAAACAGGTTGTTGTTATTGTGCACATAAATAAACTTAAAAATGACCAAAAATGAGGGAGTATTTTAAGATCTGTCCTGCTGTGAGCTGCTGTTTACACTCTTCACAGACACTTAAAAACTTGAAAAGCACACATTTCTCTAGGTTAACACTTGATTGAGCGGCCTTGCAAAGTTGCTAATACTTACATATTTCAGATGATAAGCCATATTTAAGAAGGATAAATGATAGGTGAGTGTTTGGATGTGCTGCCTAATGTCCTGTATTACCATAGACTAGCTGTTAACGATCTGTCCTTCACAGACTGCGTGACTTTTTTTTTCTTCTGCAACTAAGCGACTAATAAAATTATTCGACTATTTTATATATATAGAAGGTCAGGTGAAAAAGTGGGATTTTTAATGTCATTTCTGGGGCGGGACATGTTAATATATACTATATATATATATATATATATATATATACACACACACACACACACACAAACACACATATATATATATATATATATATATATATATATATATATATATTAGTGCTGTCAATCGATTAAAATTAAATTAAAATTAACTAATTAATCGCACAATTTTTTAAAATTAATCGCGATTAATCGCAATTAAAAGACTGAAACTTTTTGGATATGTAAATGTAAAATGTAAAAAATTAATGTAAACTCAAGACAAAGAAACTATTTAAATGCTAAATATGATTGTTTATTGGAATTTTTGTTTAACTTGTAAAACAGATTTTCTCATGTAAACAACATACCTGCAATAAACCATCAATATCCTCCAAATTAACTGTTGGCTTGAAAGCCATATTTATTACAGAAATAAAAACACAGGCATGTAAGTACCATTTGAATTTCAAAACAATCAATGCCAATAAAAAACAAAAATGATTTCCATGTTGAATTCTAAGTGGACTGCAAAAAAAAATCCAAAGTATAGTCATTGCCAGTGCTTTAAGTGGGCCAGTATGCACCAGTACTCAGTAGCCTACCGCCACTTCCAAATATAGCTCTTGAGCGTACCGCCACCTCTCCGTGCGCCCAGAACGTGCTTGTAGCGTACCGGTACGCTCATTTGGTTTTAATAGAGGTTTTAATCTTTTACCTGCACTGCCGATTTTCAGAGCGCCCTTCACAATGCAAGCTTCCTAATTCATCCCACCCAGAGCAGAAACTACATTACCCATTCACCCTTAAGTTATACAAGTGAATAGCGCGTGTGTCGCTTTTCCCACTGTTAAGTGTCAACAACTCAACGTGGCCGGAGAAGGTGTGTGAAACTCGTTGTGAGTTATACTAAAGCAAAATCTTGAGTATTTATTGTCTGATAAACATTAAAAACTGTCTGCGGAGGTTGAGTCGTCCTGCAGCCCCCGCTGGCTGCTCATTGGCTGCAGCATCTTTTTTCTAAGTTCTAAAAAAATACCGTAGACGGCAAGGCACAAATTTAGATATTCATTTATCTAATTAATCTATAGCCTATGCACAAAGACAATATGATCTTTTTGTCCCCTTTTTGTTTTAAAGCTTGATGAAGAGAGAGAGCGCAAGTTGCTGCAGCTGCGAGGAGGACAGTGATGCACGCGCACAAGAGTGATTGACAGTTCGCGGCACTGTGTACAAAAAATACTCCGCTACACAATTATTTCGTTATTTTCGTTTAAGCTTATTAACGTTTTTTTTAAACAATGACATTTGAATTCATGATTTTAATGTTGCTGTTTCTTGTGGCAGACTAAATGAAGAGTAATGTTTCTTGTGGCAGACTGAAGAGTGATCCGGCAGAGTTTTATACTGAAACTTTCCGTCTAAAAGTCCTTCCTTGGTCTTATCCATATTTCTTTGCACGTTGAACACACAAGGCCACAACTGGAAATAAAAAAACTGCAACCGCGTTAATTGCGTTATTTTTTTTTAACGCGTTAAATATTTCAAATTAATCGAATGCGTTAACGCGCTAATTTTGACAGCACTAATATATATATATATATATATATATATATATATATATATATATATAAATCTTTTTCAGCATACACACATGAATTGCCCACAAAGAGACAATCGACCGGAGTTAAAGGGGGGGTGAAATGCTCGTTTTCACTCAATATCCTGTTAATCTTGAGTACATATAGAGTAGTACTGCATCCTTCATAACTCCAAAAAGTCTTTAGTTTTATTATATTCATAAGAGAAAGATAGTCTGTACCGATTTTTCCCGGAAAAACACGACCGGCTGGAGGCGTGACGTGTGGGCGGAGCTAAAGAATCACGAGTGCCAGTAGGATTTTGCGTTGAGAGCATGTGGAAGCTGTGACATTACCGTGAGGGAAAAACCATCATCCAAAACAAACCATGGCTAACAGTCAGATTCAGCCGTTTATTTATGATCCAGAATCAGATCCCGAGGCTGAAACTGAACGAGAGCAGCTGCAGCAACGACTCGCTCCGAGCGGGACTCGAACCCGGGTCTCCGGCATGGGAGGGGACGCACTAACAAGGAGGCAGAGATATTTGAAGCAGTTTTACTTACCACATGCGGTTCCAACACACGATCGTGACCCTTTTTCGTTGGGATTGCATCATCCTTAAGAAATAAACGATACGCAAATCCTTCGTCAAACTGGGCCTTGTTTGTAAAACAAGCATCTTCGAAATGCAGGGAACAAACACAAACACTTGCACAACTCCGTTGATGCTCTGTAAAAATAAACTCCATCCACTGGTCCCTTAATGCTGTTTTTTTTTTTTTTGGTAATCTATGCAGGGTTGTCTTGCCCTGGCAACCAAAAACACACTTCTTTTGTGACATTTCGCGACGCTCTCGCTCTGATCAGTGATTGTCTGTGCACAGCCTCTCTCAGTGCTCTGCTCTACGGGAGCGCGCGCTCTTCCGGCAGAAGTGCCCTCAGGACACATATAAGGAAATTCCGCTCCATCTAACGTCACACAGAGCCATACTCGAAAAAAACTTTCCGAAACTTGTGACAATCCGGAAGGAGTATTTTGGGAACAAAAATACTCCTTCAAACGTACAACTTAATTTTTGAAACTTTGTCCATGTTTAGCATGGGAATCCAACTCTTTAACAGTGTAAAAAACTCAGTATGCATGAAATAGCATTTCACCCCCCCTTTAAGTAATTTTGATGTCATATTGACTTTTAACAAGCATCCAATTTCAGATGTACATAAAACAGTATTAACTTCTGTTGAATTCACACACTCTCTGGGTTTGATTATCGGCATGACTCACACAAGATCTTCCAGCCATCTGGAGAGCTGGGGGAAAAAGGCATACTGAACTGAACCGTATGACTCAGTGTGCTGATTTCCCAGGCCTGAGGGCAGGCAGAGGTTAGTATGGGGCTAATTACAGACCACAGAACTACTAGCATCCTATAAAACATTCATTAGGGACGCCTAGACTACAGAACGAGGGTGTCGAGATTCAAAAGCCCTGCACTGACGAGAAAACTCAAAGGTTACGTCTTTGACAGGTTCAAGGCAGAGACGTGTTACTTTCTGACGGTCACTGTGTGAAGATACAAGTTGTTTTGAGCACCATCCACAGGCCTCTCAGTGACACACTTCTGGTTTTGTTCTTCGAGTTCAAACAGAGCCAAGAAACAACATTATCTGTAAAGCGCTCGTAAACTTTAATCACTGCCGCTGAGTCATCGCTTTGGGCACTGAATGAGTAGTTCATATGACGTATGTTTTATTCTCTCTCTCATTCTGTCAGTCAAGACTTGGCTTATTGTTCTTTCTTCAAAGTTTATCAGCAGTACTACCACCAGAAAACAGCGTGCTAAAAGCCATCCAGTTATTACAAAGCGCTTTTAAATTCCTCAGGCGGCAGAAATAATGACTTTTTTTTGGCTCCGGCCTTCCATTTTTCATGCCGCCGTCACAGTCAATGATTTGATTTGAAACCAGACTGCTCATTTGCATATGGCCTAAATATAGTCAGAGAACGTCTATGCAAACAAAGTGCAATATATTTACATTCTCGATATTTCTCATATGCATGAAATCACAAAATAGGACATGAATATAAGCGTTCGAGCAATGCAGTCACGGTCTGTTACAAAACCCAGTGAGCTGGTTTCTCCAACCCATCATGAGACCTCTACATAAACAGCATTATACAAATGACTTATGTGCGTTATTAAATAGCATATGCAATAAAATGCACAAGATTTTGTTGTTTTATAATATGATAATTTGACGTTTGTGATGTCGATGGCACAAATTTAAAATCAGACATTGTTGCAGATTTTGATTTTTTTTATATACACTTTTTATCATTTTTATTTATGATTTTATTTTAAATTGTAAGGTCTTAAGTTTCTACTTGTTTTAGAAAGCAGCAAGAAGAAATGTTAAGTATAAATACATTTAAAAATATAAAATATTCAATTGAAAAACAAAAACAAGGGTTTTGCTAAAAAGTCCAATAAAGAAAGACTTTAAACAGATTGCATAATAAGACTTTCAATAGATTTCAATAGCTGATTATTAATAAATCAATATTTTTATCTACACTTCTCAGTATTGAATCAACTCTACCTATACATTTATAATCAACATTTCTTTCACCTTGTATACCATCCTGGATTTGTTCACTGGGGACAGCGAAATGCATTATGGGATTGACCTGTGCACCAAGAATACATGCTTAATCTTAAAAAGCAACATAATCATGCATTTCAGAACAGCATTCCCGCTGTGAGGACTTAAAATGCTACCCACGTAGGCAGCTCAATAGGTTTTGGAACAGAGCCTCAGTGTGTGTGTGTGTGTGTGTGTGTGTGTGTGTGTCGACCACCAGTCATATGTTTTGCATCTTTACGTAATGGAGCTCCTGGTACGATATCCCATAAGAAAGAGAGCGAATGCAAATTAGATATGACTGTTATACAATAGGCAGCATTCCAAGATGGAGAGGAAACGAGAGGGAATAATTTGATTTTTCTGCTGAAATCAAGCACTGAGCCATTCACGGCTGTCTGTTCTGCTCTCTAATGGGTCACGGACCCGCAAGGCCATAGATTCGAGTCAGGATAAACATTTTAGAAGGAAGGAAATGAAGTATTCAATCATTTACAGTGGAGAAGCAGAACGCAAGAATGTGCTACTGTAATGCTGCGAGTTTCTCAATGTCACAAAACGCTTTCAATGGTTCGTTTTCCACAAATCAGATGGTAACATAGAAGCTCTATGCTGTCTCTCAAGACATTTTCCAAAAGAAAACCTCCTCCAGGATAAATCCATCAGTGGCCAGAAACCCAGTCAGAGCGCCGATTTAAACCTTTATTAAATCCAAAACACACATTCAAGCGCTTTCCTCCTGAAGCCAGCTGCCTTTCCACTAAAACAGTTTAAACACACTATGAAATCTGTTATAGGTGGGATTAAGCACTTTAAAATGAATGATCGGTGCTTAAATATTCTTTCTTTGAAGGATTTGTTGATTTAGATTCTTCTCATATCACATTAAGTCCAGCAAGTGGAAATACAGTACTATTAGCGGGAATTAGATAGGCTTAAAATGAATAATTACAGCAAGAATTAGGGCTTTCTGTTGCAGAGAGGTATTAGCTGTTTGCCACATTTTTAATTGCTGGACTTTACTTATTACTCGAGAGAGAGGCTCAGATTTAGCTTAATTACAGGAGGTCCGAATGCAAAGCTGTTTTGACACTGCATTTATTCCACCTCTAATAGCTGGATGACCACACTCTCTGTTTGTGTTTCTCTGCGCCGAGAGGAAGGATTTCCTAAAGCAAGAACTCTAATGCTGCTAACATTAACGATAGCTCCACAGCTCTACTCCCAGGAGCTTCCAGACTAATTTAGATGCACTCTTAACCCAAATTCCTGCTTTATTTACTGATCACGTGACGGGTCGGGTGAATTATATCACAATATTTTTCAGCCTGTTTGAGATATTCATGATATTTATGTATATCCATGGAAATGATTCGTTCAGAAGAACCTTTTCAACCACAAAAGCCATTGTTCATAAATAGTCTTTAGATTCCAAGTGATTCGAGCAAGAAGTAAAATACGGGAAAATGAAATGTCATTCATTTGCACCAATAAAACAATAAATAATCATAAAAAACAAATTATCCTTATTAAATATTTTCATATATATGAAAAAATGCCACATAAAGTAAGTCTTTGAACATTCTGTGATGGCACAAATAAATCACTGAATCAGAGTTTTGAATCAATTCACTGAAATAATTAGAGAAATGAATCTAAAAGCTCTAACACTGTTTTTGTGACTAAAGTTTAAATGAAAGAAGCCTTCAAATTTGTTTTTGAAAAGCATGAGACAAGAAAGGATCACAAACAAGTCAAAATTTAATGGCTGGATAAAAAACAACAAAAAAAAAATCATGATATTTTAAATCATTTTAATTAGTTCTGCTAAAATGATGTCATGAATATTGGAAAAAGTCAAACCTAAAACGGTCATTGCATTTTTTTCTAACTCTCTTTTTGTATTACTTTTGTGTTATATATTATTTATTGCACAAACTAACTAACAATATATCTTACATTAAATGTTTTTTTTTTTTTTTTGAAATACAACAGAAAATAGTTAGAATAATAATTATTAATGTGGCTATGTTTGTTTGTGGATCATCATCCAGGGACTCAAATTCTTCATAAATGAAACCCACTTCATCTCATTTGATTATTCAAACAGATTGCTCTTATTCTAAAGTCTGATTGGTTGAGGAACATTTAAAACCGAATTCTGTAGTAATGCAGTGAATCATATTGTTGGCAGATGTCGACAACTAGCGTGATGCTTATCAAGCACCTACATTATTTCTCATATTAAGAAAATGTTGCACATTTCTAAAAAACAGCCTCGCCCTCTAATAATCAGAAACATTTACATACCATTTAAAAGTATGTTGTTCTTTTAAAATAAAATTGATCAAAAGTAACAGTAAAGACATTTTTAATGTTACAAAATGAAGAAATCTGCTTTTAACATTGACGATAAAAATAAATGTTTTTGTGCAGCAAATCTGGAGTAATGATGCTGAAAATTCAGCTTTGCATCACACAAATTAATTTCATTTTACAACATATTCAATAATAAATCAGTTATTTAAAATTGTAATAATTTTTCACAATATTACTATTTTTATTGTTTTTTTAATTAAATAAATGCAGCCTTGTTGAGCAAAAGCGAACTTCAGAAACATGTTGTGTATACAGTACAGTACAGTAAATAGCAGCGGATGCATTTCTACCATCACACTGTATATCCAGCTCTGATGTTTAATGTGTTTGAATGCGAGACTGCCTGTGAGTCACACCCCCCGCCTGTAAAAGAGTATTTATGAAGCACAAGTGCAGCACAAGTTCATTAGCACAAATCCCATTGAGCCCAAGTGTGTGTGTGTTTGACTGTTTATATGAGTGTTTTTGGCTGCTTTCTGGTTGCCCTCATTCACCTCTACAGATTATGGTGCTGTGCCTGCTATCGACAGTCTCTCCGCTGTCTGTTTTCCCTCTCGCTCTCTCTCTCTCTCTCTCCCTCCCTCTCATGATGGTAAAAATATCTGCAGACAGCAGGAACACAGGCAGAGCTCTCTCTCTCTCTCTCTCTCTCTCTCTCTCTCTCTCTCTCTCCCACCCATGTGATCTCTCAGGCAGGCGTCGCTGTGCACAATCTCCAGCCCTCTGCCGGCTGCAGCTAATGAGTCTTTGTGTGGCTCGAGTGACTGAGAGCCAGTCTTCGGTCTGTTTTAGACCGGAGTGCATGCTAACAGCAGTGGAGACCGGTTTTACCTCTCTCGCCCCGGTCTCCTCTCAAGTCCAAGTGCAATGGAGGGCCTTCATTCAGACCGTCTCATCTGGCTCTGAACGGTGTGAGGGAGGAGAGTAAAGCAGCGGCGGCGGACACAGGTTGGTGCATTTTAAAGTGAAGCATGACTCGTGCACTGTGTTTCTGTTCTGATGCGTCACGCACGGCCTGATGGGAAATCTGAGGTCAGCTGCTGTTAGCGCTCGCTGCTGCTTTGACCTGCACTATATGAGATGTCAATAGGAATGTGTTAACCTGAAGAGATTTTCGTATTGTAACGTGGTAGATTTGTGTCCCAAACCAGTCAAGAAGAGAAACTTGTTGTTAAGGGGCTTTAAGTTAACTGTATATGTTTGTCAAGCAACTTTAAAACTTGCTTCATTAATGTATAATAAAAAATAAAGTTAATTAATGTGCATCATAGGTGTACATCACTACATTGTCTGTTTATTATTTAAAAAATATCTCAACTATATATATATATATATAGAGAGAGAGAGAGAGAGAGAGAGAGAAAGAATGACTTGTTAGTTGTTCGAATAATCTTTTGGTCAGCTTCCATCAAGTTTCATATAAGAAGTGAAAATTATCAATTGAAATGTTAAAATGAAGCACCTTTTATTTGTAAAATGAAATATATAAATATAGATTATCCTAAAATATTTATTTCCATATTAAATTAAATATAGATTATCTTAAAATGGGTATTACCACATGATTTCTTACTAAATAAACTGTATATATATATATATATATATATATATATATATATATATATATATATATATATATATATATATATATATATATATATATATATATATATATATATATATATATATATTAAATATAGATTATCCTAAAATGTGTATTATCACATAGTTGTTTTAATGTAATTTATTTTATAGATTAAATATATTACAATCATGTGATAATATATATGTAAACTTTTTTTCCATAGATAAATTATTTAATATATATTATTATCCCAAAATATGCATTTCCACAAGGTTATAGATTATATTCCACAATCTAAGATCATACAATGTAAATCTTTATTTTACAGATTAAACATATTAAATATGAATTATGCCAAAATATGCATTAATACATGATTGAATTCATATAAAAGCCTTTTTTTATTTTATTACCACATTACTTTATTAGCATATAAACCTTTTTTAGAAATTCAATGTGTTAAATATGGATTATGCCAAATTACGTATTACTACAGGATTGCATTTTTACACAAATAATCTTTTTCTGTTGAATTTGAAGAAATTGTGATATAGCATGTGTCATATCGTGATAAAAGCTTGTGGTCATCCAGCCCAACCCACTATAGGTCTCCTCATAACACCCCAGAAGTACTGATGGCTGTAAGTTGTCAGTGCTGCATTGACAACGCTGAAGTACTGTACATGTGCGTTTGTTCATGTGTGTGTCCGTATTGTACAGAGCTCCTCCGGGGAGTGGCTGTTTTTGTCTCTGCTGGCTTCTGCTGCAGGATTTTTACTTGTAACATGCTGCAAGTGTGCTGTGGAAAACTACAGCAGCTAAGAGAAGACAAAGAGAGAGAGAGGGAGAGAGAGAGAGAGAGAGAGAGCTAGAGATGTAGAGGAGAAATAACTAGTACAGCAGTCAGCTCCTGTTACCTCAGGTTAGCCGGAGATGTCATGCCGATTCATTGTGTCAAGAAATGGGAAAAGTTGCTCCTCTGGCTGTAGTCCCGGTCGTGAGCGTGGGATTTTTAAACATCCACCGCTTTGAAGCAGCAAGACGCATCTGCTGTATAAAAATACAATACTAATGTCATGAAATGTTGCAGCATTAGTGCAAACCTGAATCATATTCCTAAATGATTATTTTTTTACAGTCATTTCACCAGTGAATTCCCTCTGATTACAGATGTGGCATTGCATGAGCGTTTATTTTTGAATCTTGTGTATGTGTGTGTGTTCGGTTGATGCTCCACAAATGAAAAAAAAAGCAAAATGACTCTCAAATGTGAAATTCACTATTTGTGTGAGTGTGTTAGCGTCTCCATGGCAACTGCTTTGGGTATCGCAGAGCAGCGCGACATCCGCTGAGGACGGAAAATGCGAATGGATTTTCAACAAGGGGAACTAATTATGATGATTACGAGAAAATTGACTTACATTGTGTCTCCGAAACTAGAGGAGCCATTTCCAATTATTGCCAACCTCCCGCATCTCGCCGGACTGCTGCGGGATTCAAACGGGTCCGGGGCTTAGATCAAGGGAATATTTGGTGCTTTCAGGAACGATGTTTCTCCATGCAGTCCTTGAAAGCTTGGAAAGTCTGTAATGGGAAAAAAAATATAACCGTTAGCATTCTTATTCTTCTCAAAACCACTTTTTCTCTTTTTAAATCACACAATCACACAGTAATTTCAGGAATCATGTAGGAATCACGAACGGTGTTCACTATGTTCTTGACGCTGGTTAAAGGTTGTCTTGAGCAAAAGTCAAACTTGCATCTCTCTCTACAGTTGTGCACTAATCGATAACTTCAGTTCATTCAAAAGTGGCACCCGATACACAAATAGAAATCAGTCCTAAAGTTTGGATAAAATCCTTATCCAAACTTTAAATAATTATTTTTTCAAAGTTGTAAATAAAACAAAGATTATTGGAGTACGTTTTACAAGAAAATATATTTTTCAGTCTTTCTTCTTCAAAAGAACTCATGAGAAGTCATTGGTTAAATTTATTTTTTATTTTTACTATTAAGTTTTACTATTTTTTGTATTGTGTTTATGTTTACATATTTTGATAAGTTTATTGCAGTTTTAATGACTTATATATGTTAATTATATATATATATATATATATATATATAATTATGGTTATTTTATTTTATTTTATTTTAATAATTAAATAATTATCTTAATTTAAGGAAATTTTTATTTTATTTAGAATTTTTTTTTTTTTTTTGTTAACACCAAGACTATGAGTCTGATTCCCAGGTAAAACAAGAACTGATAAAATGTGTACCTCGTTCGAATGCACTATGTTGGTTTGGATAAAAGTGTAAATGTAAACTACCCCGGTAGGTAGATTATATATGCCTGTTGGAATCAATAGATTTAAGATAATTACTGGGAAGCTGCCTTAAAGGTAACCTAGTGTCCTTGTAGTGCGTACTGTAGTACAATTTTGAGCTGGATCCGGACAAAATTGCTGGAGGTTGAGAATAGGTGCTTTGAGTGTGTCTGTGGAGAACAGAGCCATGTTCTGTGCTTATGGGAGGGAGAGGGAGACACATTCCGCAGCGCTGCTGTGGTTTGGAGGCTCTCCAGCTGCTGTGTTCACCACACACACACACACACACACACACACACGCACACACAGAAACAATAGGCCTCGGCTGAGACCCATGCAGCCTGCGGGCCGAGGTTAGTCTTGCCCAGGTTCAGCTGGGCCAGAACGAGCAGGAACAATGTTCGGTGTCATGCGAGATTCCATTCTGCTGCAGGATCCCTTGATGTATTTTATTAATGCATTTTAGTCATATTTCATATATCATGTTAACTAAATCTAAAAATTACCCAATTCAACATCTCTTGTTGAAAGTATTACGGTTTTCGCAAACAACATTTAGCAGCACAACTTATTTAACAGATTATGATGATAATAAGAAATGTTTTTTGATCAGCAAATCAGCATATTAGTATGATTTCTGGAAGATCGTGTAACACTTAAGACTAGAGTCCGAGGCAAACAGCAAAATGCTCTCAGAACATTCTGGCAAAGGTTATGAACATGAAAGGTTTGCATGTTTCATGCATGTTTGAATAAATGTGTCATGAAAACGTTTATCATCAACGTTTAAATTTTTATATTTCATCAACCAACTACACTAGAAATATAGAGTAATTATATCATTAAAAAGAAGATATAAAACTGCTTTACATGCAAATTAAATGTATGCATTGTGATTAGTTACTCGATTATAAAAGAATACAATTGTATTTTCGTTTTTTATTGTGTCAGTTTTGGTGTTTCTAATTTTAACAATATGTAGTTGTTGTGTTTATTATATATTATTTATTTTTTCACTTTTATTTATTAGTATTTTTTGAGGATGGGGCATCATGTAATCACCATCAGATTTTATAATTCCCCCACCTCCAAAATCTCAGTTGTTCATCAGCTCTGTCGACTCTCTCTCTCCAGACTCTGGCGCACTGCTTCCTCTGTTGTGTGAATGTGTGTGTGTCTCTTTTTTCCCCTCTTCTCATCGCTGGCTCAATTCAAGCTACAGAAATAAGCAGGAGACGAGAGGGAAAAGATACTGTCAGGATGTGCTGCTAGAGGTTTAGGGAATCTGTGTGAAATCTGTCCAATCCAACAGGCTCAACACAACAGGAACAGGTTTATTACACGCCAGAGCAGAAAACGAGATTTTCACATTTTATAAAGACAAAAAAAGTGGTGCTTACCTGTGCAAAACTCCCCATGCTGTGGATGGTTGACAGTGCATTGCTATGTGGTTGCTAGTTATTCTGAATATTTTCAGTATTAGCTGTGCTAGATTCTCGGCTGTTTCTGTGCAGTATGTAACATTGGCAGCTAGAGGTTTAAAATGGGTACTGCAGTCCAAATTCAAAATATTGGAGAGATTTGGTTCTTTGGGTTGCCAGATTGAGGACACGAAAAAGGAATGAGTACAATTGATTGACAGGAGAGTTGGTTACCATCGGTGGACTTGAACTTGAAAACTGTGGTTTAAATAAAATACCTTGTAATGTTTATCAATGTTTATTTCATAGTGTAAATAGTAAAAAGTAAGCGATGATCGGTTCATGTGCCATTTGTGCCAACTGAAACGCTATGGCTATCTGTCACGAACGATGCATTAAAAAAAAACATAAGCTGGTATTATTGTTTGAATAAAAAAAAAAAAGAGATAATATTTTATAGCTGTGACTTTGATTCATAGACAAAGTAACCTGCTCTGTCTTGTGTGTCTTCCTTCTTTGATCTGCGATGTATTTGTGACTGTATGAGAACATGATGTGTGGAGTGAGAGCATGCATGGCTTGTCAAACATAGCAACAGTAACCAAGGGGGGCGGGTCTTTGCGAATGGTCAATTGACAATAGAAGGTGATGAGTCTTATACTGTAAGTTCTCTGCTCATAGAGCTTTTTAGTTGGATACCAAGACTTTTCGAGTCGGGTAGAATCTGCAATCTCTGACTCAGTTTGTTTGCTGGCTTCCATGGCTACAATAAGATGCATTTTCCACCAACTGGTAACCCAGGTAGTAAAAATCCTATTGGATAAACTGGCATTGGGCAGTATTTTTATACAGCACCTTGGATACTTCACTTCATTGTAAAAACAAGATTTATTTATTTTTTATTCTGTTCTTAAGATTCCACTTATTTTTACAACATCCTTCCGAACATGTCTTTCCAAGCAGCATTGAGCCTTTGAGTCTGATTTCATGTTATTATCAGTCATGCTGTGTCTTTGTACTTTGATTAATAAATTCCTGAAGCTGAGGTAACCGCTTTATGAGTGCAACTCTGAAAACTCATCGGTTTTCTTTCCTGAAGACACTCAATCAAACACAAACAAAATGGACTTCCTGGAAGGTTGAGGTAGAATTCAATTAGTATTTTTTTTTCTCTCTCTCTCTGCTTCCATCTGGGGTCCTGTGAGGCCTGGTGATCAATGGCAGTGAGGAGGAGGACAGGAAAGGAGAGGAGGATGTGTGCTCTAACGCTTATCACTAATTGAGTGCTTTGAGGACCGCAGCGAACAACATAAGCTTGATATACAGGTGCTGGTCATATGATTAGAATATCAAAAAGTTGATTTATTTCACTTATTCCATTTAAAAAATGAAACTTGTATATTATATTCATTCATTACACACAGACTGATTTATTTCAAATGTTTATTTCATTTAATTTTGATGATTATAACTGACAACTAAGGAAAATCCCAAACTAAGTATCTCAGAAAATTAGAATATAAATTAAGACCAATACAAAGAAAGCATTTTTAGAAATCTTGGCCAATTAAAAAATATGAACATGAAAAGTATGAATATGTAAAGCACTCAATACTTTAGGGCTCATTTTCCTGAATTACTGCAGCAATGCGGCGTGGCATGGAGTCGATCAGTCTGTGGCACTGCTCAGGTGTTATGAGAGCCCAGGTTGCTCTAATAGTGGCCTTCAGCTCTTCTGCATTCTTGGATCTGGCATCTGGCATCTTCCTCTTCCCAATACCACATAGATATTCTATGGGGTTAAGGTCAGGCGAGTTTGCTCCCCAAATTAAGAAGAGGGATACCATGGTCCTTGAACCAGGTACTGGTATATTTGGCACTGTGTGCAGGTGCCAAGTCCTTTTGGAAAATGAAATCTGCATCTCCATAAAGTTGGTCAGCAGCAGGAAGCATGAAGTGCTCTAAAACTTACTGGTATACGACTGTGTTGACCTTGGACCTCAGAAAAGTGGACCAACACCAGCAGATGACATGGCACCCCAAACCATCACAGACTGTGGAAACTTTACACTGGACCTCAAGCAACGTGGATTGTGTGCCTCTTCTCTCTTCCTCCAGACTCTTGGACCCTGAAATCAAAAGCTAATCCAAAATTTACTTTCATCAGAGAACATAACTGTGTACCACTCAGCAGCAGTCCAGTCCTTTTTGAAGCGAGACGCTTCTGACGCTGTCTGTTGTTCAAGAGTGGCTTGACACAAGGAATGCGAAGCTGAAACCCATGTCTTGCATACAACTTTGTGTAGTGGTTCTTGAAGCACTGACTCCAGCTGCAGTCCACTCTTTGTGAATCTCCCCCACATTTCTGAATGGTTTTGTTTCACAATCCTCTCCAGGGTGCAGTTATCCCTATTGCTTGTACACTTTTTTCTACCACATCTTTTCCTTCCCTTCACCTCTCTATTAATGTCCTTGTGCAAGGTATTAATGGTCGTCTTTTGAACAACTGTCAAGTCAGCAGTCTTCCCCATGATTGTGAAGCCTACAGAACTAGACTGAAAGAACATTTAAAGGCTTTGCAGGTGTTTTGAGTTAATTAGCTGATTAGAGAGTGGCACCAGGTGTCTTCAATATTGAACCTTTTCACAATATTCTAATTTTCTGAGATACTGAATTTGGGATTTTCCTTAGTTGTCAGTTATAATCATCAAAATTAAAAGAAATAAACATTTGAAATATATCAGTTTTTGTGCAATGAATGAATATAATATATAAGTTTCACTTTTTGAATGGAATTAATGAAATAAATAAACTTTTTGATGATATTCTACTTATATGACCAGCACCTGTAGAGCAACAACTTCTTCAGTGGCCTGGGTTCTGGAAGTATATTTTCCCCATTTATTTTCTCCATATCTCAAACCAGCTCTGAGACTAAATTACATTATAGAATTTTATTTGAAGCAAAAAGTGTGTGAAAACACCAAAAAGTCTTTAATGTGGGAATCTTCCAACTGTAGCATAGCAAATTATGGATTAAAGTCAGAAAGTTGACTTATATATAGGACAATATTTGGTCAAGATACAACGATTTCGGGAGACTTATTAAATCATTTGCATGGTTTATGGAAGTATAAAGTCACATATGGATGTGTAATGTTATAGTAACAGTGACTTGATTGGTTGGATTTCTTTCCAGTATTGTGAGTAAACTAAATTTTCTGGAAATGTAGTCGAAATCACACTGACTGAATCATGTACCATCCGAATGCACTTATCACTGGAATAACACAATATGTCTTTGAAATGTCAAAAAATGAATGTGATTTTTACTTGCGCTCTCTCTCTGGCGCAGCCTGACGGCAGCCATGAGTGGAATTCTGAAGAGGAAGTTTGAGGAGGTGGAGGGGGCGTCGCCCTGCTCCTCACTGAGGGAGTCTGAGGAGGAGGAGATATCCAGCACTGAGAGCGGAGACAGCAGCGACAGCGTCAACCCTTCATCCTCATCATCAACACACGCACTGCAGCGGACAGGTGAGACTCGTATCAAACGCTGTGGGGTGAAATATCCAGAAAGCTGTGAGAAATTCAGCATTATTACAGATCAAATATTTCAATAATAGAATAACAGGGTTTCTGCAGTATTGATGAAGAGAAATGGAAGACGAGAAAATTTAAGGACAAAATTAAATGAAACATAATAAATAAGTGAGACCACAAAACCAGTCATAGGGGTAAATTTTTCTAAATTGAAATGTATACATCATCTGTAAGTAGAATAAATAAGCTTTCCATTTATGTATGGTTTTCTTAGGACAGGACAATATTTGGCCGAGATATAAATATTTCTGAATCTGGAATCTGAGGGTGCAAAAAAATCGAAATATTGAGAAAATTGCCTTTAAGTTTTATAAAAAAAATTTTTTTTTAAATAATTATACCCCCAGGGCATCAAAGATGTAGGTGACTTTGTTTCTTCAGTAGAACACAAGCAAAAAAATGTAGCTTAAACTGTTGCATTCTGTCATATAATGTAAGTGATGGGAATCGCGGCTTTGAAAGTAAAAAAAAATAAAAAATATTAAACCCTGTGGCTCATGATGATATATTGCTCTCAAAGCCATGATTCCCATTCACTTGCATTATATGACTGACAGACTGCAACGGTTTGAGTAAAAAATCTTCATTTGTGTTCTACTGAAGAAACAAAGTCAGCTACATCTTGGATGCCCTGGGGGTAAAGCAGATAAACATCACATTTTCATTTTTGGGTGAACTATCCCTTTAAAGCACTGAATTATGGGTATATGAGAAAGAAGATGGGAAATACCGTTCCCCAGGGAAAACGTTAGCTCGAAATTGGTAGCAGAAAATAAAAAATGGCCCTTTGAAAGGAAAATTCATCACTGAGATTTGATATTGATCGTCATCATGCTTGTCTGAAAGGGGCTTGAGAGATATCCATCACCACAATAAACGTAAAACATCTGGCCTCATGCCGCTAACCGCTAAGAAGCTGAAGTACGCACGAGCCAGGATTTGACTTCACGATAAGCTGAAGAGCAGTTCACCTGAACAGCATCAGTCATCATTTCTAGAAAGATGCAGTATTTGGGAAGCTTTTTTGTCTGCAACTTCTAAAATAAATAAGAGATTAATTAACGCCCAATAAAGCGAGAGGTTGATTTTGGAGGGCAGTTTTTGCATTCCTGACGCTCTTCAGCTCTCAATCACCTCTCTTTTGTGACGCTCATTCACTTTGATTCTGTCATTAAAAATAATTAGGAGTTTATGTGCACCAGATGTCTGTGGATGACCCACGGTGCAGCGAGTCCCAGAGGACGTCAGTTTCCTCCTTTAGAAAGCGCTGCTCTTTCAGCACAGAGGTGATGTGAAATGCAGCTCATAATCGTAAATTACTGACATTCAGATCAACCTGCTGAGATGGATTCTTGGAACTATTTTCAGCTATGTAAACATGACGAATAGCTAGTGACTGTTAGATGCAAACCCTGTGGTGTGATAATGATTGGCATATTCATATACCTGGGTATGCAGATGATATGCAACCCACTCAAAAGTTTAGGGTCAGTAAGATTTTTTAAATAATTTTGAAAGAACTTTCTTTAATGCTCATTAAGGCTCCATTTATTTAGGTAAAGGAAAAATAACAGTAAAAACAAGAATAATTTGTTAAATAATAAAAAAAATTCATTATAGCTGTTTTCTATCTGAATATATTTTTTTAAATGTAATATATTCCTCTAATAATTACTCCAGTCTTCAGTTTCACGATACTTCAGAAATCATTCTAATATGCAGATTTGCTGCTCAAGAAACATTTCTGATTATTATCAAAGCTGTGCTGCTTTGTGAAAACCTTTTTTCTACTGAATATTTTGCACATAAACTGGAACCTATTTTAGGACATTTTTTTGCTTAAAGTTACTTGATAACAGTAATGAGAACCTAATGAGAATCACCACTGACGAGAAGCAAAAAGAAACCATTATTTTTCCAAACCAGCATCAATTTCTTCATGCAGAATAAATTGTATTATTTTTCTCATTTTATTTTAGGGGTGAAACTTCTGGAAGCTTACGTATATTTAAATATGACTTTATCTCACTATTCAGACTTTTTTCACACAGTTGTGAGTTTATATCTCTCACAATTCATCCACTTTTTTTTCAGAATTCTGAATTTAATCTCACAATTCAGAATTTTCAGAATTCCCATGTTTAAATCTTGAAATTCAGATTAAAAAAATAAAGAACTAGGTAAATACTAGAAAAAAAGACAGTTTTTTTTTTTTTTGGAGGTTCACCATTTCATGTACATGTCCAAAGACAAAAGGCATTTAAATAAGATACATCTCACTCACACCTAATTCTCCTTCCACACTGAGCCGCTGTACTTCGAAAGCTCTGTTTGCAGTGAACGGCTGTGCTGGAGTTCCTGAGTCAGACTGGGTTAAGCGCAGTGCACACATTCATGTGTGTGTGTGTGTGTGTGTGTGTGTGTGTGTGTGTGTGTGTGTGTGTGTAATGTATTCTGCTGGTGGTTCTGGGCGGGGGACAGGCAGCAGCAGATGGTTCTTATTTGTCCTGTTTGTGTCAGACATGAAGGGAACTGTGGGAGAGAGTATCAGGGAAACTCCACTCTTGTGGAGGCCAAAACTGGGGATATTTATACAGGGTATATTTACCATCCCCCTTTAAATAGCCAAACAATAGGAGCCGGTGGCATGCAGAGAAATGAAGGAGGCCACTAGAGGCGCACTGAGGAGGATATCTTACTAGTACAGCTGCATGACATGGCTTACAAAGAATATATTTCAACATTTATAGTAGTAAATACTAATAACTAAAGAATTCCATTTCAAATAAATGCTGTTTTATTACATTTCCATTAATCAAAAAATCCTGAAAAATTTATCTATCTATCTATCTATCTATCTATCTATCTATCTATCTATCTATCTATCTATCTATCTATCTATCTATCTATCTATCTATCTACACACATTTTAAAGCAAGTAAAATGCCATGCTGAGGCAATGTTAATTAACTGTTAAATCAGAATGATTCTGAATAAATAAGATTAAATCTAAAAGAACAGATCTGTTGAAACACACTTCTGAACAATCTCAGCATCAAAGCTGCTATATACTGAATATTACTTATTGTATATGCTACATACTGAATATGCCTTATTGTATGGTGCTAGCAACGTGAAGGTCATAGGTTAAAATCCCAGATAATGCATGAACTTATAAGGTAACCATGAATGGAAAAGTCGCTTTAGATAAAAGCATCTACCAAATGCATGTACATGTAAATGTAAATTAATCATTGTGAAATTCACCATATCAGTACTTTTATGTAGTCAGTAAAATTCTAATATATTGTAAATATTTAATGCATCACTCAACCCTATTACCCAGTCCACGTATCGCTCCGATTAACCGTACTGTTACCGGAAAGATGCATATCAGTGTCCTTCAAATTGAATAACCGAACTGTAATTTTATTTACCTTTAATGTCTTTTTAGCGTCCTCGATACTGAAGAGGGAGAAGCGGATGAGGACGAGGAGGGTGCACTTTGAGAAGGTGACGGTGTATTACTTCAGCCGGAGGCAGGGATTCACCAGCGTGCCCAGTCAGGGTGGCAGTTCCCTGGGCATGTCTAACAGACACACCTGCGTGCGGCAGTACACACTGGGAGAGTTCGCCATGGAGCAGGAGAGGATCCACAGAGACATGCTCCGAGATCACCTGAAAGAGGAGAAACTCAACTCTATTCGGCTGCGGGTAAGCAAACGATTCTTTTGTCACGCATATAATGCTGTGCAAATGTCTTTAAAATTTCACCTTTCATATGGTCCTCAGTTGACGAAGAACGGCTCAGTGGAGTCCGAGGAGGCCAATGCTCTCACGCTGGATGACATCTCTGATGATGACCTGGATATTGATAACACAGAGGTGGATGAATACTTTTTCCTTCAGCCATTGACCACTAAGAAGCGGCGCGCTCTGCTGCGTTCATCCGGCGTCAAGAAGCTCGATGTGGAGGAGAAACATGAGCTACGGGCCATCAGGGTGTCCAGGGAAGACTGTGGCTGCGACTGCAGACTCTTCTGTGACCCAGAGACCTGCACATGCAGCCTCGCTGGCATCAAGTGTCAGGTATGATCAGAAAACACACACATTGCACACAAAACATGATGTCATTGCAGAGGAATTCTAGAGTTAATTATTTATATAATAATTCATAATTTAATAACAAAATATTCAGGCTGGTCTCACAAACATAAACCACTTTTCACCTTAAAACAGCAATAATGATGATAAATTTAATGTGCGTATTACTTTTATGTTACAATAATTTTTAGCACCATTAAAATAATGCACTGTAATTTACATTTTTATTATGTAAATGATTGTATATTTACTACTAATGTTCAGATCAGGTTTTTATTGAATATATTGTAGTGTTTTGCAATATTTTATAATTTTTTTTTATTGTATTATGCCATCATTTAGCTGTCAGATTTGTATTAACGTACCAACATTTTACTTTTTCATTTTAAAAATAATGTATTTTTCAGTCTTTTAAAATATGTTTTAAACAGTATGAATGAAATGCAGTACATCAAATATGACCACGATGTCTAAATATTTTACATTGTAAATGTTCTATATTAGATTATTTTCATATTAGCAATTATTATTTTACATTTGTTTACTTTTAAAAATATAGACATTATTATATTTTTTTAAATCCATGAATTTATTTGCATGTTATATAATTTAGGGAATTAAATAAATCACATGACCCAAGACACTTATGTGTTAAAATGTGCTTAACTGTCATGATTATAATGCAAAACAATTTTATTGGTCAGAAAATTAGTCTTTATTTAGCATTTTTTTTTATTATTTTGAGGTGAAGTAACATGTTTGTGACATGTTGTATAATACTCATCCAGTTGCTAGAACCACATCAGGAGCTGATTTGCATTCCTCAAGAGAGCCCTCCTTTGCCGTACTGTAGTAAAACAAACCCTGTCACGGAAATTTAACATGGCGGACTAACAAGCATAAATTATTACGATGTCCAGAGATAAAGTTTAACGGAGGTATGCCCGGATAGAACCGATTAGATCTTACTGATACAGCTGGTTAAATTTTACTCAGTGCATCAATGTCTTCAGAAGAATGAGGAGCTTTATTTAGACCACTCCTGCTGTGTGTAATTCAAACCATCCTAAACTGACCTGTGCTCAAGTGTTCTTGGATGTCCACAGGTGGACCGTATGTCGTTCCCGTGCGGCTGCACAAAAGAGGGCTGCAGCAACGCGGCCGGCAGGATCGAGTTTAACCCCATACGAGTTCGGACTCACTTCCTGCACACCATCATGAAGCTGGAACTCGAGAAGAGCCGCGAGCAGCAGCAGAATTCCGGTATCGTCGGGCCAACAGGCAATGGTTTTCACGGCAACCCGAACGGTCACTGCAGCCCAATGGCTACGGGCCAGCATGCACTGGAATACGCGATCCCGGATACAGTCCCGCAGACCACCATCATGCATCTGCAGGCCGCCGACGACATGGACGACGCCTTGGAGGAGGAGGAGGAGGAGGAAGAAGAAGAAGAAGATGACGAGGATGAGGAAGAGGAAGATGACGAAGATGAAGAAGACGATGAGGACGAGGATGAGAGTAGCAGTCTGTGCAGTCTATCCGATTCCAGCACGCAGAGTTTAGCGAACAGCGACTCTGAGGAGGAAGATGACAATGAGGATGACGACAAAACGGAGGAGTTTGACACAGGATTGGCCAATAGTGAAGTGGCTCCGCCCCCATCTGTGATGCGTTACTCTGAGAATACAATCGCGTCTGACAACCAAACTAATGGAAACTCCTACTTCATCAATTCTACTGCAGAGTACTATCAAATGCAAAATGCTACTCCGCCCACACTTTTAGCCTCCGCCAACCAATCTAGTGAGCCCTACATAGGGGACACTGCGTCTTATCAAGACAGGGTTAATGACTCCAGTAGGGTCATGTCTCAGGGTCCTTACAATGTGACCCCTGACCAATACACGGACTACTCCCAGCAGCCCGAACAGCCATATGCCAATCACCACTTGGCTGTGATTGGCTGTTGCACATCGGAGCCAGATAAAAGCGTCCAATCCAAAGGGACCTTCCTCAGCCAATCAGGAGAGCAGAGCCAGATGGAATTCCAAAACTATCTGAACAACAATACACAGGATATGAGTTACAACGCCAACGGGAGCTGTTTCGTAGCTGAACAGCCAAAGGAGATGTCTCGCAACCTGCCCGAAGTTTCACTAGCGGACAACGCAAAAGGACCTGCTTTACTGGATGCTTTCGCTGAGCCCACTCCAGTTTAGATTCAGAAAGCGGAGCGGAGTATAAAAGAAACCTTCGATCCTGCGAAATCAACATTTCGTTTTCCTGTTTAACGTTTGGCGGATCCAAAAATATGTATTTTTACTGAACTTTGCAAAGAACAAAAAGATTTAAACTGCAAAATCAGAGCGTATAAGCTTTAGGTTGGAAACACTTTACGCAAGTACGTTAACGCAAATGCTTCTAGCTACGCAAGCTTGATTTTAATAATGAAATGGGTCTTATTTACTAATAATTGCGTGGAATATTTAGCATTTGTACGTACTTCAGAGCTGCCTGTGTGTCTATATATGTTCTCAACCTCAATTTAGTAATTTGCATAAAACACACCCAAGCCATCACCATATAAGGGTATTTTTCGCACAACCTTTTTTATTTTCAGCATTCTTTTATCGCTTTCAGCCAGGGCCATCCATAACGGGGAGAAAGGTGGTGACAATTCATCTTAACATGATTATAAAACGTTTAACTTAATCTTAACTGATATAATGCCACCATTATTTGATTTCTTCATACGTGTGGTTTCAGTTGCTCCAAGTTTTTTTCCGTACATTTACATTAAATTTTAGTACTGAAGTTATTGATTTCAAGCACAAATTCATGCGTACAAGAGCAATGTGATTAATGAGACCCATTGTTTTTGAATCAAAAGGCATAAGTAGGTGTTATAGCGCCCCCTTGAAATTTATTACCACTAGACCAAGAACTTAAAGGGACAGAACACCTAAAAATGAAACACTGTCACGATTTACTCACCCTTATGTCATTCCAAACTTGTTTTGGATCGCAAAAGATGATATTTAATAAAATATATATTTTTTGTCCATAAAATGAAGGTAAATGGGGTCCAATATTATTAGGAGTCCAAAGTTGTTCACACTAGCTTCTTATGTGCTCTGCAGAAGAAGGAAAGTTTGGAAAGACATGAAGGTGAATAAATGACAGAATTGTAATTTTTTGGGTGAACTTCAGGTCCACACTTGCAAAACGGTGGCCAAGCGTTTACGTACTGGCATAAAGTATATTTCTGGCCTTAGGCTCATGCAATGTTTCTTGTAATTTCAAAAGTTCTAGTTTTGAGCAGAAATGTGGATAGAACTTTTCTATGTGTCTTGTGTCAGTGGTGCAAAAAAAAAAAAAAAACCTTGGAAAAACATATTGTTGCTGTTCGTATTCTGAAGTAAGTGTATATCTAAAAGTTTGATAAAAGCATGTTTTTTTTTTTTTTTTTTAGCTTTCATCGCTGGTTTATGGTTTTGTAAGAGTTCGATGTACTGTAAAAGAGAAAATAATACTGTTGCATTTTCGTACACATACTTCATGCTTTAAAGTGTTGGTGAAAGCATGAAAACGGCTCTTAAAATGTGTGCTGTTCATTTGCCTTTGCTTACAAAACCAAAACCATGATATTTAAGTTGTGAACACAATACATTTCCTCAACATAATTGCACTTTTCCATTGGCTGATATTATACAGAACCGCAACCAATTGTTACCTGAGCACTAAAGGGGGCGGGGCTATCTGGTACCGTGCCATGACTATGGCTGTGTTCGGAATTGAATACTTGCTTACTACTTACTGCGTAGTATATTATCTGTGTACTATGGAAGCTTGTTTCCACCACAAAATTTAATTGCATTTTATATCTCAATTTTTTTTTTTTTTGCATATAATACTGAAGTTATCTCACAGTGATGACTTCTTTATTTCTCAGGACTGCGAGATATATATGTCAACGCTGTTAGCCTTGTGATCAGTCCCAATATGCTTATTGTAAAATCTAAACTATTTTATCACAAAATAAAAGGAAAGAAAATGGCAAATATTATATATATATATATATATATATATACAAGAATTTTGAGATATAAACTTAGAATTCTGACTGAATTCACAATTCCGAATTTACATCTTGCATTCTGAATTGTAAGATATAAAGTGGTAGTTACTTTTATTTTTATCTTGTGCCAGAAACAAGCTTTCTTATTATACTATCAATTATTTTAAAATAATAATAAAAAAAGGACTTTTAGAAAAAAAACTGGAAAAACTAAATTGTCCCATTATATTACTTTTATGAAGCGCACTAATTTTTGGATACAGTATGGTGTGCAGTACATACTGCATATATATAATAGTATGCTAGCACGCTATTCTGAACACAGCCCTAAAGGATGTTTTTATAACATATCTCCAAGTTTTTAGTGGAGACATGAAGGATGATTTTTCCATGACACTAACAAAAAAAAAAAAAAAAAAAATATATATATATATATATATATATACTGTATCTGCATTTGTTTAAAATGGCAGATAGTAGACAGAAGGTAGTTAGATAACAGATTTAACTTTTTAAACAATATTACCATAATGAAAATGATCAGACTCTTTATCTTATGAAACTCTGAGATACTTAAGTCTTAAATTACCTTTGGGATTATACAGGGATTTCTGATGAAAATGCACTTTGAAATGCATCAAGTTACTGCGAACGAAGCATTCCGTTTCTGTCAGGCGAAGATGATTTTTAAAAGTGTTTAAATTACTAAGTCTAGAATACAAATTTACTCACATTAGATTTGTACAAGGTAATACTTTACATTTATTGCATAAATGAATGCATTGAATGGAAGGAGGCCAGGAAGGTGATTTTTCTCAATTTATAGTGATAAATGTTTTATGGCATGAAGTGAAAATATTCTCTCCTTTACTTAGCTTATGATTTTGAGAGGAAAAAAAAGAGAATATTTTTTGTCATGGTTAATTAATTAACAAATCAGCATTGACTGAATAAATAATTCTGAAGAGTAATTTGTTACGTGCAATAGTTTACAGTGTGATAATGCCACACATGAAAGCTAATGTTCATTGAAAAGAGTGAATTTATTTCACATCAGATTTCCTCCCATGTTAAAGGGAAAGTTCACTCAAAAATAAACATTCTGTCATTATGTACTCACCCTCATCCTGGTCATTCCGAACTCGAACACTGTTATTTTGTCTCCTAAGAAGAGAGAATTTTTAAAATAATCTTTATGCTATGACATGAGGGTGTTTAAATAATCACAGAATAATCATTTTTGTGTGAAATATTACCTTAAAGCACTGACGAGTTGAGATGAAGCTGTTTTTGACGCACAAACCTTATGATGCATCTGTCCGTTTGTTTATCCTCTTGATGAAAGAGAGTCATTGTCCAATGGAGAATGTCCCTCAGTAAGCTCAAGACAGGACAATCAAATGCCTTTCATGTCATCAACACAGTAGCGTGACCTCGTGGGGCGTTAAAGAAATAACCAGATCCTTAAAGGTGAAGTGTGTTGCTTAAAACTTGTATCCCAGCTTTAGCATGCAGAACTAGAAGTAGGACCTTTAACCTCACACATGAAACAACTCTTTATGCTACGAACATGAAATATACCTCATAATGTTTTGCTTTGAGTGGTGTCCGATTAGTTTTCTGTATGGATACTCATTTTCGGCACATGATATTGACATACATTTCAAAAATATAAAATCTTTGAAATAAATAAGGTATAAAAATGTCATAATTTTTATTAAAAAACTTTTAGAAACTTATCAAAATTATGACACAGTCAAAATTAGATGTAATTATGATGCAATTATGACTACAAGTGATAATTTTGACTTTTTCACATTCCCCTTTTGACCATAATTGCCAACTTTTTATAATAATTATGACTTTTTATCGTCAAATTCAAACAGTTTATCTCATAATTTTTTACTTCTTGTCAATTTTGTCTTTGGCAGCGATATTTTTTGTCACTATTATGACTGTATACCTCAGAATTTTGTCACTTTTTACTTTTAAAGTCGTATTTTAGACAATTTCATAATTTTGAGCATCCACCCAAAACATCCTAAAAAAACACCCATGGCTGCCAGTAGTGCAGAAATGACATACTTCGCCTTTAAAGATAAAATTAATAAAGATAGGTGTGTGTTTTCAAATGACTGAAAATCTTAATGTTGCAATGGTAATCTGGGCAGCAGCATTGGATCACTGCCTTGGCTTAAGTAACCAATGGTTTACTTAAAAGCGAATGCCTTCATTTTCTAATTAATTTTTACCATCGTTTCAGATTATATGAAAGCAATTGAATCTGTGCTTTTGCCTTCTAGGATTTATTGTCTGGACATTGGTCCAGATTTGTCTTTACTTCACCTCTTGACTTACACACACAGTGCTGGTACAACAGACCTCAGTCTATAAAGCATTATGGGATATGAAAGACACATGTACATTGAAGCCTGTACTACAGCGGGACCGGATGAACTGGCAGCAGACAGGAGTCGTCATATCATGCTACCAATTAGAATCGCAGTTCTCGTTCTGTTTTCAGTATTTCTTATGAATGATCTATTATGATGTGTATTTATTGTGCGTTCCTTAAACGGTATGTATTGAATAAAAATTCTCTTTGTTAAAGTGCTTCTTGTTGCGTCATAAATCTCTAAATGGGAAAAGGAGTAAATGGGAAATTCAGACAGAACAGACAGACACAAAGACAGAGAGACAGACAGAAGGACAGAGAGACAGACAAAAGGACAGAGAGACAGACAAAAGGACAGAACAGACAGACACAAAGACAGAGAGACAGACAGAAGGACAGAGAGACAGACAAAAGGACAGAGACAGACAAAAGGACAGAACAGACAGACACAAGGACAGAACAGACAGACACAAAGACAGAGAGACAGACACAAAGACAGAGAGACAGACAGACGACAGAACAGAGAGACAGACAAACAGACAGAAGGACAAAGATGGACACAAAGACAGAGAGATGACAGAAGGACAGAGAGACAGATATGAAGACAGGCAAAAGGACAGAGAGACAGAAGGACAGAGAGAGACAGACACAAAGACAGACAGTCGACAGAACAGAGAGACAGACAGAAGGACAAAGAGATGGACACAAAGACAGACAGATATGAAGACAGACAAAAGGACATAGAGACAGAAGGACAGAGAGACAGACAGAATGACAGAGAGACAGACAAAAGGACAGAGAGACAGACAAAAGGACAGAACAGACAGACACAAAGACAGAGAGACAGACACAAAGACATAGAGACACACAAAGACAGAGAGACAGACACAAAGACAGAGACAGACAGAAGGACAGAGAGACAGACACAAAGACAGAGAGACAGACACAAAGACAGAGACAGACAGAAGGACAGAGAGACAGACACAAAGACAGAGAGACAGACACAAAGAGAGAGACAGACAGACGACAGAGCAGAGAGACAGACAAACAGAAGGACAAAGATGGACACAAAGACAGAGAGATGACAGAAGGACAGAGAGACAGATATGAAGACAGACAAAAGGACAGAGAGAAAGACAGAGAGACAGAAGGACAGAGAGAGACAGACACAAAGACAGAGAGACAGACAAAGACAGACAGACGACAGAACAGAGAGACAGACAGAAGGACAAAGAGATGGACAAAAAGACAGAGAGATGACAGAAGGACAAAGAGACAGACAGATATGAAGACAGACAAAAGGACAGAGAGACAGACAGAAGGACGGAGAGACAGACAGACAGACATGAAGACAGAGAGACAGAAACAAAGGCAGAGAGACAGACAAACAGACAGAAAGACAGAGACAGAACAAGAGACAGACAGACAGAGAAAGACGGACAAAAAGACAGAGAGACATACATACATGAAGACAGAGAGACAGACACAAAAAGAAAGACGACAGAACAGAGAGACAGACAAACAGACATGAAGACAGAGAGACAGACAGACAGACAAAGACAAACACACATAAAGACAGAGACAGAACAAGAGACAGACAGACAGACAGAGAAAGACAGACACAAAGGCAGAAGGACAGACAGACAGATAGATAGAAGCATCTAAAGTATTACATTTCTCAATCTTTAACAGGAACTCTTAGTTTTTTTTCTGTGATTCTGAAACACTTACAAAAAATTAACTCATTCATTTTTATTTTTTGTTGTTACAAAATATATTCTAAGCAAAGACAATCTGCATCACTTCATGGCATTATTATGGAACGGTGTTTCATAAAACAAATTTTTGAATCTTCTGATTGATGTAAACACCTGATGTCATTTTTAAAAACAGGTTTCTGGCCTGATGTTTTGCCGTTTATTCTATTCTTCATGTCAAGACTGAATGTTGTGAAGGCAGACGCTTGTATAACAGCGCCCTCTACTGCCGGTGTCTGTCATCCACTGTGTGATACTCTGCCTTCAGGCTTACTGTGTATTACTCTAATCAAATATTCACAATGTTCAACAGCATGTCAAAATATACAAAAGTAGAATCTAATAAAACACAGCATATTTAAATTTGGTCAAATAAAACAAAAAATGGTTTAAATGGCTAAAAACATAAAACCATCCCATAGAAATTCCATTAAAAACATTTTTTGACCTGTAATGAGCATCATTCCTGCTTTGCAACACATTTTCATGTCTCCATCATGTCTCATTTTACTGATTAAAGTATTAAACGTCAATTTTAGATGGTGAAACCATTTTACATGAACATTAATTTTACTATTTTAGTTTTAGTGAATCTCACTTTTATCATGTTTCTGCACTCTAAAATAAAAAAATAATAATATTAAATTTTTTCTGCAGCTAATACTACCAAATGTTGACTTAATAATAGTATAAATTGTCAATCCTCACTGAAAAGTTGAAAGCTGAAGTGTCTCAGTTTGACCAGAACCTATTTCTGAAAGTCTGCTGAATCATTTTATAGAAATAATTCTTAAATTACAACAGAACATTATTTTTTAATAAGTTACAGAGCAGAAAATGTGTTGCAGAACGTTGTTTCACTGCATTTAAAGAAAAGAATAGACTCACATTGTGAAAAGTGAATATGAAGCAAATACTTTCAGGAAGTCTTTGGTGCTGTGATATCTGCATGTTGCTTTCAATTATTTGAAGAATTATTGAAGAGAATGCAACTGATACTCAGCATCACTGTGGTTGAGCTCATCGGGTATAAAAACTAGAAAAGTCACCGCGTGAGGACACGTCCTGTAGTCTTTCAGACATAATGGAGTGAAATGGAGAGAAAGGCTTCACATCACTGTACGTGCTTCGGCCCCTATAGCCAGGAATGTCTGTATGTGCTCCGTTTTTGGTCTTTAGATAGAAATTTCAGCTTCTCCAGCAGCAATATTTTCCACATACAAAAATAAATTAAAGGTCTGTGTCATACAGAAGACTCTGTCCGGTAATTTGTGCTTGTGTGTGTTCAGGGTCCAAAATTAACACTTGCAATGCATCAGACACAAAATATTTTTGCTTTGGCAAGTAAATAACACATGGTTCGTTTTTGACTTTATTATAAAGATCAGCAATATTACTCACTTTAACTGTGATTGAGACTGATCGTATGTAAATCTGATCATAAATCATAAAAAAGCATCTGCTGAAAAGGAAGGCAAAGTCTAAGATGGTGAATGAGTTAAGATATATGTTAATTATAAATAAGGATGAGAATTTGATGATTCTAGTCATGCTTTCAATACTTGTAATATAAAGATGCCCACAGTTTGGTCTGTAATTACCTTGAGATAGATATATATATATATATATATATATAAATAGGTGAATTTTTTTTTTTTTTTATCATATTTGTAAGATTTTTTTGTTGTTGTTTGATTTATATTTGCATTGGAATAAAAAAAGACAAAGTGAATTTGAGGATTAAAAAAAAAAACTAATAATTTATTTTTTTCTTTACTTAAAAATGTAACATTTTAATACAATATAGTTGGATATCCCGCACCATTTACTTTTAGCCCTCAATCAAGTTAGATATTTGGCCCCCTTACATTAAAATTTTTGGCATCTTTGTTTTAACATATTTTTAAGTAATTCCCAAATATACTTATAAACCATCCAATACCAAATCAATCGGATAAAGCGCTTCAAATCTAATTAAAAAGACTCATTTTAACTGAAACTTTTTCAACTAAACAAATTCTATTGAACAGCCTTTACTGTGCAAGAGTAGAAATATATTCATACACACTCATACAAATAAGGGTTCTCTATTGGCATCTATGGTTCTGTGAAGAACCCTGAACATCCATGGAACCTTTCAAATGCAGAAGATGTTCTTTATAGTTGAAAAAGGTTCTTTAGATTTTTTAAATGTTATTCAAAATAGATCTTTTAAAAACTGTTCACTGAAAAGTTATTCTGGTAACTAAAAAATGTTCTTCTATGGCATCACTGCAACAACATCCTTTTGGAAGCTTCATTTTTAAGAGTGTAGAGATATTAACGATTAACAATATCTTGTGTTTTATGCTCATGCTTTTGTTGGCGCAATCAGACGGCATTATTTAAAATCCATTTAAATTATTTAAACTGTTTTAAATAGTGAAATTCCTGGTAAAAATAAAATAAAATAAAAAATTCTAGATTACAAACCAATATGCTATGTATTTAATTGTCAATGTATTTTTATAGAAAAAAAACTACATTTTCATGGCCAGTAAGAAATCATTTTGGCATGTAAACTTTTCTGAATTCATTGGCAGCTGTGGCAAGAAGTTAAGTTTTGGACCCTGAGAGTGTGTGTGTGTGTGTGTGTGTGTGTGTGTGTGTGTGTGTGTGTGTCACTGGTTCCGCCGTTCATGTGAAGACCCAGAGCTGGTACTTGTCAGCTGGACTGCAGGGCACTAGAGAGGGGTTCTCATGTCGAGCGGTCAGGCACTGTTTTGAGCCCTTGTTATAGAACAGCTGATCCTGTGAAGGGAGTAAATAACAGAGCAGGATCTATCAGCCAATCCACAAAACCAAACATTAGCAGTAGATGGACGGCAAGCTCTTTTCTATCGTTTTCTTTGTTCCTGAATTGGTTTAGTCTGATCAGAAAGTTTTGTTTTGATGTTACACAGATGAGCTTCTTATGTAGGCTGCATTTTAAAGCATAATAGGTGTTTTTAGCACACAATCCCATAGTGTAATGCCATAAGATTGGTGTAAAAAATAAAAACACATTGAAGATGGAGCAAGAGAAATGTTGATTATAAATGTATTTTGAATTAATTCAATTCACTTGGCGAATTAATTACCATGAATTAGATTTTTATTTTAGTTTAGAATTTTTTTTTTTTTTGAAGGATCACATGACACTGAAGACTGAGAATTCAGTTTGCATCACAGGACTAAATTACATTTGAAAATATATTAAGATAGAAAATAGTTATTTAAAATTGTAATAATATTTCACAATATAATTAACTGGATTCATTGATTAAATAATGGAATGTAAATATATCCATCTATTCTAGCTCAGTAAGGATTTTAAATTAATGATAAAAAAATTGGCAAATAATTTTTGAGCAGAAAATATTGAATTAATTTAACTTATTTTTAGCAAATAACAATATTTTTTTTTTTTTTTTTTTTTTTTTTTGAAGGATCATGTGACACTGAAGACTGGAGTAATGATGCTGAAAATGTAGCTTTGCATCACAGGAATAAATGATATTATAAAATATATTCAAATAGAAAACAGCTATTTTAATTTAGAACAATAATTCACACTATTACCGTTTTTTATGTAAACAATAAAATGCAGCCTTGAGCACAAGAATCTCAATTAGCATGTATTTTGCTCAATATTTGGATATGCTTGCTAGAGTTTTGCATCATTGCTGTTCCAAATCTATCATGTTTAAGGTCACATGATGGTTTGGATGCTCCCTTAGAAAGCAGCTGTCTATGTAAACCGCAAACAGCAAGGAGGCTCACTAGTTTTTGCAACAAAGCCAGACATATTGCACATCAGTGTTTTGATAAAAAAACGAGCATTACCAAGCACAACAGGAGATGACAAGCCTCTAAAGACAATGCTGGCTTTAGAGAGGGGTGAGCTGAGGAACACAGCATGGCCTCGGGCTGTTTGAGATTTAGTCTAAAGATCAGAGGCTTGTGAAGAAAGGCGTTGTACCTCTCTGAGCTCCCATCTCTGCTGAGGTCCTGTGATGGTGTTGTGACCTTTATACTGGCACTCCTCTAATTTGACGACTCCATCCGTCCCGTGCAAACAGAGCTCCTTCTGAATATTGTGTCTGATCTCATGATGGGTCGAGTACTCGAAATACTGTACGAGCAGAGGAGAGAAATGACCTTCACCACCAGAAAACATTTCATATATATATATATCCGATAAAGATGATTGCCTGGAAACTCCTGAGAGCTTCTGAAAAACAGATCTAGGGGAACTAATTAAAATGATATTTGAGATGCACCTATAGAAACTGAAAATCATTCAAATATAATTTTAGGCTTGTGTTCAAACAATGTAAAATAAAACTAAATTTTTTTTACTTTACCTGATTTAAAATATTATATTATATTATTACATAACATAGTGTTTTTTTATTACATTTTTAATGTTCCTGTAATGGAAAATAAATAAAATAAATACATACATACATACAATGCAATTGTAAGGACTATTATGTAGTTTTTGTTTCATTTATATATATATATATATATATATATATATATATATATATATATATATATATATATATATATATAAAAATTACTGTAAAATAAATACTGTAAAATAAATAAACTGATATTTAATGTATTATATAATATAGTGCTTGAGCTATATGGACTATTTTTTATATTTTTTTACTGATATGGTAACAAATAAATAAATAAAACATCAAAAACAATTGCATGGACTATTTTTTGTTCCTTTTATTAAAATAAAATAAAATATATGATAAAATAAGTACTTCAAAAGCACCTTCATCTGATTTAAATATATATATATATATATATATAAATAATGTTCCTTTATGTAAAAGAAAATAATAAATCACCTTCACTTGATTTCAATGATTATTATTTCTATGTACCAAAACAGTTTAAAAATGAGAGTGGTTTCATGTGATCAATTCCATCGATTGATTCACAGGACAATCTGTTCCTGCTTTAATCACCTGGTTTCCTCCCATCCCGTGGCAGGGGTACATAATGAGAGGCTTCCCTCCCTCATTACTCTCTCCCGCGTCCAAGCAGGCCTCCTTCCCCACGTTCTTTATCTGCAGGGAGACAGAAGGAGGAGATGGAACGGATTGTAACATGAAAGCTGTTCAAACAAGCTTTTACAGAACGGAGATCCGCTGCACGGTGGGAAAGCACAGCGGCCAGACAAAACACCAGAGAAATACAGGGACGTCCCAGCCACTGTACACACACTCACCGCACCAAACTGCAGCGGACTGAGATCGGGCATGAAGACCTCCGGATAGACGTTCTTCAAATACCAGGAAAAGCTCTTACACTGGAGTCTGTCCCGGAGACCTACACGCTTTGAGACGTCTCCAAAAGAGCGCTGTGGAGAGAGACGGTAGCTTCATTACAGAAACTGCCTTTGAATCTCATATTAAAGCTGCCCACAGGCTGTCTGAGGCTCCACTTTAAAGCTGTCTGTCTACGCTTATGAACCAGCAGCAGGTCTTGGCTGCACATTGAGAATGTTAAGGGATTTCTGTGGTTTATGTCGCAGAAGACCAGCATGATGAAAGCCTGCCAGAAGGCCTTCAGTCGCTGAACTCTTAACTCCACAATGCCTTTACAACAAGTGCAGGCAAAACCAATTTGTGTAACAAGTGTAGGCTGGCAGTTTTAATTGTTTATGTAAATAAAATGTAAATAATATAATAAATAGTTTAGTTAATTAAAATTATGTGAGTATAAGGCTTTATTTAGTTAACTTTTGTATTAAATCTTAATTATTTAAACAACTATTTGTGTAACAACATAAGATATTTTGTGTAAATAAAAGAAATTTAATTATGTCAGTGTAGAGGTTTATTTCAAAATTGAATTAATTGTCTTATTTATTTAAATAATTTTATTTATAGAAAAACAATTGCAGTTTTTTGTGTAACCCAACTGTTGTGTGGCAGTTTAATAAAAAAAAAGTATTAATAAAATACACAACTATAATAAAATTCTTAGAAAAGGATCTCAGTAGGGTTAAAATACTTTATTTAAATACTTTATTTAAATGCAGTAATGATCAATAATAAGAACATTAAATAATTACAATTTCATTTCAATTTAATAATTTATTTTATAAAGAAATAAAACAATTGCATTTATTTAAAATGGTTTTAAATATATGCTTTACTGTTTTTTATTATCATTATTATTTTTTGTTCATAACCCTTTTGCCACATATATTTGATGAACATATATTCATAATAATAACAAGTTTTTACAAAATACATGTATTTAAAAAATTTTTTAAAGTTATAAACACACAGACACACACACACATATATTATTTTAAGTGTTTTTAAATGGAAAATTCTTTATTTCTTTTATTACTGTCCTTTCAAATGAAGGCAAAAGAGAAGGACAGAAGATCAGTAACAGGAGTGAGACAGCTCTTCATATGCTGGGAGCAGCACACTACTCTTTGCTCCATACTATTGCTCCAATTAAATCCATCATAGCATCTTAATAGAACTGCAATTTTGCTTTTGTTACAAAAAAGCCTGGGAATTCTGGGAACATTACCTCTTTGGCGATCTGAGCGGCCTGCTGGTTCCTCCGGTAGAAGATCTCTTTATAGTCGTCCATCCAGACCTCAGCCAGACGCACCTGGTTGCGAGCGATCACCTGCGTGCCTTTAGGGAAGGTGTGCGGACTCTTTGTGCGAAACACGTGGCCCACCACTGAACAGGGGATGATTTCTAGCTGCCCTCCACACTGCCAAACCTGAAGGACGAGACGAGAGCAGCAGGTCAGGATGTCAACTAATTTGAGAAGAAAAGATGCTTTATTCAATCAAACACAGACAGACTTTAGGAAACTACATGACCGAAATATTAAAATAAAGACAATGTCATTAAAATCTTTTTTTATTTATAATAAAAGATGCATGCAAAACCTATTTTGACTCACCCTGAAGGACATTTCAATATTTTCTCCTCCCCAAATCTCCATCTCCTCGTCATAGCTTCCTACATGGTAGAAATAATCTCTGGAAATGGAGAACAGTCCCCCTGCGAACGTTGGCGTCCTGCGAGGGCAAATGTGATTAGAGGGTAAATGTTTCTTTGAATGTGTTTCATTAGACAGAAAATGACTGATATGTGTGTTTTGTGTGTGCATGGATAATAAAACGGTTTAATGGAAAACAAACAATGAAATCCAATAAGCGCCTGAGTATTATCAAATCTATTTAGTCAAATCATTTAAAGAATAGTCATGCGGTTTCAAACCTGTGTGACATTTTCTCTTGCACTAAACAGAAAGAGAATTTGCATCACAGGAATAAATTACACTTAACAAAACAGATAGTTCTGGTCCTTGATTCTGATTGGCTGAGCAACGTTCAAAGCTGTTGTAAATTACTCTATAAACATACACCTTTGTTTACTTCTGTGTGTTGCTTGGCAACCACTTTGTTTGAACCACAACTGTTTCCGGAAGTTCTATTTCGGAACTATATTGTTTGGTGGAAGAATACAGTTTATTTACATTTACATTTATTCATTTAGCAGAGGATTTTATCCAAAGCAACTTACAGATGAGGACAATGGAAGCAATCAAAAACAACAAAATGAGCAATGATATAGAAGTGCTATAACAAGTGTCGGTTAGCTTGTACGGTGTTTAAATCATTACACTTTGTTTGCTCTGTTTTATTCTGTAAAAATTACAACGTATATGAAATAAGCGATTTATAAAAGCAATAAGCCCTGTGGAGTCGTTGTTTACAGTGTATTTATAACAGCTAAGGGGTGTTGTTAGAGCCTCTTGGGGCTTATTGCTTTATTACAATATATTCCAATAGAAAGTAGTTATTTCAAATAGTAATAATATTACTGATTTTACCTTTTTTTTTTACAATTACATGCAGCCTTGGTGATTCTTTCAATAAAGCAATTAGCCACAAGAAGCTATGGTTCACAGTGAATTTATAACAGCTAAGGGGTGTTACTAAAAACCACTTAGCCGTTATAAATTCACTGTAAACCACGGCTTCACGGGGCTCAGTGCTTTTATAAAAAGGTTATTCCATATACGTTTCACAGAATAAAACAGAGCAAATAAAGTGTTATGTTATGATATTAATAATTCAGTATTCTTCCACCAAACAATATAGTTCCTCAGAAACAGTTGGTGTTCCAATGAGCAACACACAAAAGTAAACAAACTGTGTTAGTTTGTAGTGTCGTTTACAACAGATTCGAAAGCGGCTCAGCCAATCAGAATCAAGGATCGGAATCATCCGTTTTATAAAAGTAAGTTTAAAAGGTCCGGAAAGTCATTGCAGGAGCAAACAATGTTTATTTTTGTGTGAACTGTTCAGAACTGTGTTTTCTTACTTAATAGGGTACGTCTCATCTTTGCGTCTCCGTTTCTCATGATCCGGAAGGGTCTCCCAACCAAAGGAAAGGCCCCAGTCAAAATTCCCCCGGTTATGATGCTGTCCGTACGGTGAGGGTTTCATGAACTCAAATGTGTTCAGGTCGATGGTGGTGATGTCAGGACTCACTACGGCGGTGGAGTTCTCCGCTATCCTGGCCAGCAGCGGCTCAAGCCATCCGTGGAAACATTCACCTAAACAAACCAAGCAGGGGTTGCATGATAAAATCACTTTGAAGTCTTCCACTACATTCCTTTCCTTAGGCTACACCATCACCTCTTACTCTCATTTACTTCAAAAGTACCTACTAACAAACACCCTAATGCATCAACACAGCCCAGATGAATAAATAAGACTGTCTTCTTAATCAATTTGAGTCATTTCTGCATTCTGGCTGACCGTTTCTCCGTCAACCACACCAGCGGAGGACACAAACACTTCATGAATGTTTAACAAGCCTAAAGTCAGACGGAATTAAAAAGCATCAGATTCGTTCCAGCGCTGAGTAGCTCTAACTGACCACAGGCTTGTTATAAAGAGTGTGTTTTTATTAAGAGACAAACCCTATTAATGTGAATCCAGCACATTTGAGTGGGAGGGACTGGCTCTTTAAAGTGACTCACAGTGGGCATCCAGGAAGGTGAGGGTTTCGCCCGAGGCCACGGAGGCCCCGAGGAGCCTCGCAGTGATCAGGCCTTTACGTTCCTGCTGACGGACCACGCGAACGATGTGCAGCTGTTTCAGATACTCGTCCAGTTCGTCCTGTAGTCGCTCTGTGAGAAAGAGAAATGTCAAAACAATGTAGGCTTGTGCATTTTTGAGTCAATTATTGTTAGACTTTCCCTTTTGCAAAATTCTAAGGAATTTATTATTTCTCAGAATGCATTAAAATATTCGTGGACGAAAATAGACAATTAGACAATCTTTTTGCCAAGAAATTAATACTTTTATTTAGCAAGGATGTATTAAATCGATAAAAAGTGAAGTGAAAGATTTATAATATTACAAAAAAATTCTATTTTGAATAAATTCTACCATATTTTTTACATTTTCTATTCGTCAAACAAAAAAATGTATCACAGTTTCCATAACAATTTTAAGTCTTTTCAGTATTGATAATCAGAAATGATTCCTGAGCAGCAAATCAGTATATTAAAATGATTTCTGAAGAATTGTGTGATACTGAAGACTGGTGTGATAATGCTGAAAATTCAGCTTTGCATCACAGAAATAAATTCATTTTTAAATATGTTCACATAGGAAACACATTTTATTTTAAAATAATATTTCATGATTGCAACTTTTTTTTACTGTATATTTGATTAAATAAACGCAGCCTTGGTGTGCAGAAAGAGTCTTCTTTCAAAAAAATCTAAAACTCTTACCAATTACATATTTGTGAACAACAGTATATTTTTAGAGGGATAGTTCACCCCAATTTTTTTATTCTGTCAATAATTACGCACCCTCATGTCGTTTCAAACCTGTAAGAGCTCCGTTCATCTTCAGAACACCAATAGAGATATTTTTGATGAAATCTGAGAGCTTTCTGACCCTCGCATAGAGAGCAAGGTAGTAAGTTGTTTGCGTTGTTTGTGCATTCATGTGAACGTAAATAACGTATCTGCGTACATACGTTGCATATGTTGTTTAAGTATGTGATACTCTCCAAAATACTGCTTTAGGGTGATGTGGAGGAGACAGTTTGTTGAATAAAGTTGTTATTTTTGTTTCCTTTGCACACAAAAAGTATTCTCCTTGCTTCGTAAAATTACGGTTGAACCCCTGATGACACATGGATTATTTTAACGATATACTTTACTACGTTTCTGGACCTTGATCGTGTAAGGATCCTTGCGGTCTATGGAGGGTCAGAAAGCTCTTAGGTTTCATCAAAAATATCTTAATTTGTGTTCTGAAGATGAACAAAGTAATTAATATCTGTAATTAATGACAGAATAAAAAATGTTTGGGGTGATCTATCCCTTTAATATTTGGATGTTCCCTGAAAAGGCAGCTGCCTATGTTGCATACAGCAATGCTACTCAATAGGTTTTGGAACACATTTCAGACTTATTTTACACCTGGTGCTCTTCCAACTTCTTCCAAAGTTGTTACTTTTAAAAAGGCGCATGTTTAAATGTAATGTTCTTCTTTCAAACTGATTCAGTATTCCATCAGGGTATGTTTTAGATTCAGTATGCTGGGGTAAAAGACATAATAATACTCTTTTAGCAAAGGATCAGGAGAAAGCTCAAGCAGCACCTTTAATCTAGTAGATATGGGTGTGTATGGGTTCATTAAGTATAAATATCTCCTTTCATCAGTCTACAGTCTCCCAGCAGCCCTCAGGGCAAAGCCACTGACCAGCACTTTGGTATAATATTATATATTATACAGAACTGAGGAGTAACTACCTAAAAATAGTGTCACGAATGCACGAATAAAAGGACTAAACTGAACAGAAAATGATTTATTGTTGGAAAGAGCACCGATTCGTTTGAATCTCTGTAGATAAGTCTTCAAGTTAGCATTATTATTTTTTTTAAATCAATAACTTGAATAGTAGTGTATTAGTAGTGAATCTAACTATGAAAAACGATAGTTCACCCAAAAATTTAAATGATCATCATTTACTCAAGTTGTTCCAAACCTGTATGAGTTTCTTTTTTCTGCTGAACACAAAAGAAGATATTCTGAAGAATGTCGGGAACCAAACAGTTAACACAGCCATTGACTTACATAGTATTCTTTCCAAACTATGGAAGTCAATGGGGAACATAAGCTGTTTGGTTAACAAAACATTCTTCAGAATATCTTCAGAAAATTCGCTTTTTCGGGTGAACTACCCCTTAAAGCTACATCACATTACAAAAAAAAAGCTTAAACCAGTCTGGTTTGCTGGTCTTTAAGATGGTCTCTCAGGCTCACTAACTGACAAGTCCCTGAAAATCCTCCTAAACCATCACAACAGGCCAGTCTAACCTCTTTGGTCTGGTTAAGGCAATTTTTTTTAATCAGCAGGGAGAGTTTCTTGACCATTTAACTACTTTAAATTATGAGTCTCTTGGGAAGCTGCAGTTTAATAGTGGCTTTCCCGACCCAGACATTGTGATTTATGATATCACATAATATGTATTATCCTCCTCAGAATCATTTAAGAGTAAAGGTGCAACACTAAGCCTGCTGAAAGCGGCTGAAATGATTCACAGCAGCGCAGCGGGACGTCCTATAGGTTTTGGCCTGCTCCGAGGGCGGGGATCTACACACAGAACTGGTCTTTCTCAGCAGAAGCTGGAATTGCTTGAGAAAGAGAGACCGAGGGTGTAATTAAAAGAAGAGGGAGTGTTAAAGAAAAGTTGAAAGCCAATTCCCTGGCTTTAATTTCTGGCATGGCGTGCAGCCAAGAGAGAAAATTCAGTCCCTGTGTGATTCAACCAGGGGAACGATAGGTGAGATCTAGTGCAGTGGTTCTCAACCCATAATGGATAGTAGCAGGTCTGTTCTGATCTGTTCAGTAGTGTGAAAACAATAATAACTAATCTAAGCTAAATACAACTAATCATGAAAAGAACCATTACCTTTATATTAGGGGTGTAACGATACGCGTATTCGTATTGAACCGTTCGGTGCGAGGCTTTCGGTTCGGTACGCGGTACGCATTATGAACCGAACGGTTCGTTGGACTAATTAATTATATAAAAAAAAAAAAAGAGAAATATAATGATATGCGTTCAACAAGGTAGCCCAATAACCAAAACGACGTAACAGACAACGCCCCTGACACTCCCGAAGAAGAAAAAACACCAACTTATATGTTTATGTTAGGCTACTCAGTCAGGCGCTTGCTCACTCAGTACGCGCTGAGTGAGCGAGCAGTTCATGCACGGTAAGCAGTGGCCAATGCGTTTAACAGACCAGAAATAGAAGATCCTCCAGTAACCAACACATGACAATAGGGTACACCAGCGGGAATAAAATTTTTTAAAAAAACCCAGCGGGAATACTTGAAACATGTCAACTCATTTACGCCGACATCACCTTAGTGTGTCAGTATCTGGGAAAAGACGAAAAAGAGGAGAAATATACACGCAACAAACTATCCCCGCAGCATTTAGACACCGGTACACCAATATAGTTTACAGGGAATCCAAAGTGCACCCAAACACCAGACCTGTTGGTTATTGGAGGATCTTCTATTTCTGGTCTGTTAAATGCATTAGACATTTTGCAACGAGCCTTCAGCGCGTGCTGAGTGAGCGAGCGCCTTAAGGGGCCGTTCACATATCGCGCCTAAAAACGCGTGGAAAACGCTAGTCGTGCCGCTTTCTCCTCCTTTCCAAAGCGCTCGGGCAAAAGCACTCCTGAGGCGTCTGTCTCCATGAGACGCGGAAATTTCAGCAAAGGATAAATGGATTTGCAGCTCTAAAAATCGCTTGCAGTAGCTCTGCTACTAAATTTATTTCAAAATTGCAATCCATATACAACTACGATCAGCTGTTCCTTCATCTCGGCTGAGCTTTCAACGTTGTTACCGGAAAGGATGAAGCTGATTGGTTGGTTCTTGTCACATGACCCGCAGTGCGCTTGCAGCATTCTGAAAAGTTGAGATGTTTTTACATTTTGCTGTATCTAAAACGTACCGAACCGAACCGTGACATCAGTGTATCATATCGAACCGAACCGTGAATTTTGTGAACCGTTACACACCTACTATATATATATAAATTTATATTATCTTTTCTAAAGTTCTTTTGAACTTTTAAATTCTTCATAAAATCCTGAAAAATAAATAAATAAAGTTTTCCACAAAAAATGTATAACAATATGTTTCTTGAGCAGTAAATAAGTGTAACAGAATGATTTCTGAAGGATCATGTGACACTGTAGACTGGTGTAATGATGATGAAAATTCAGCTTTGCATAATAAGAAAAAAATATATTCATGCAGTTCGTTTAAATTGTAATAATATGTTATAATATTACAGTTTTTTAATGATCAAATATGTGGTATTTTGGGGCCAACTTATTTGCCATTCAATTAAAGTTAGTTAAATATCATTGGCAGGTCATGCAACTATGGATGCCTGTTTCCGCCACTGAATAAAAAAAGGAAACCGTGACTTTTTTCTCACAGTTTTTTTACCATAATTGCGTGATACAATTCAACCAATTCTGTGGAAAATAAGAAGTTTGCATCACGCAATTATGACACAAAAAAAGACAGATTTGCGAGCTTGTACCATGCAATTAAGATAAAAACAGTCAGAATTGAGAGTTAGTATCAAGCACTTACGAGAAAAAAAGTCTGAATTGTGAGTTTGTATCACGCAATTATGAGAAAAAGACAGATTTGCCAGTTTGTATCACGCAATTATGAGAAAAAGACAGATTTGCCAGTTTGTATCACGCAATTATGAGAAAAAGACAGATTTGCCAGTTTGTATCACGCAATTATGAGAAAAAAAGTCAGAATTGCCAGTTTGTATCACGCAATCATGAAAAAAAGTCAGAATTGTGTGATAAGAAATCACCTAATTCTGAGAAAACATTCAGAATTTTCAGTTTGTATCACGCAATTATAAGAAAAAAGACAGAATTGCGAGTTTGAATCACACAATTATGAGAAATAATGATACAAACATGATACAATTGCGAGAGAGGAAAAAAGTCTGAATCGCAAGTTATCATCTCACAATTCTGGCTTTTTTTCACAGAATAGTGAGATATAAAGTCGCAATAACCTTTTTTTGTTTGTTTGTTTTCTCAGTGGTGGAAATGGGCTCCCATATGTAATGCACAAAAACATCCTCAAAAAACATGAATAAAACTACACAAGGTAAAAGAAACCAGACATGGCCACATGCAATTGTGTAACGTACATAATATGGTTTAGTTGCTAAGAAACATTTATTTAATTCAGAAAAATCAAACGCATATTGATATTGCTGGAATTTAAATGCTTTACAACAAGGCCCTATTCATTAAAGCATTAACTAACATAGACTTACAATGAGCAATACACTTGTAACAGTAGATATTTATCTTTGTTAATGACCTAATGTTAACAAATGGGAACTTATTGTAAAGTCTTACAATTAAAATTCATGCATTTTTGTGTTTTATTGAGTCGCTACTTGAGGTCTGATATCAAATTTGGCTTCTGAAGCAAAACCAGTTGGGAACCACTGCTCTAAGGCTCTTCCACCGGTCAAAGATCTGTTTTTTAAGAGTCCGCTGATAGGCCTCTATAGCTTCACCGGCTGAGCAAAACTCCTCTGAGAACATTCCCAAACAGCTCTGTTTCCTGTAGTAACCTGCTTCACGAGCGCCGGGTGTCAGCAGGCCTACAGGAATTCAGCAAAGCGGGATGCTTGAGTGAAACCGGACGCCCATTAAAACACACGGACGGTCTGTAGGCTAGAGGTGAGTTACCGTCAGCGCTGGCGTCATCCACGAGGATGATTTCTTTGAGGAGCAGCGCAGGGGAGGTGTGCAGGACGCTGTAGACGGTGCGCAGTAATGTGCTCCACGCCTCGTTGTGGAAGACGATGATCACACTTGTGGTCGGCAGGGGTGGACAGCGTCTGAATGTCTGCTCGATGCATCTGTGAGAGGAAAAGAGAGAACAGACAGACTGAGAAATAAAGGGAAGGGGGGGTTGTTTTATTCAACAGATGTCTGTGAAATGTCTAGATTAGGGCCGGGCAATATATTGTACCTAATTAGCTAACATATTTTCTAAAGACTAAAATAAAACCTTTAAAAATAAATGAAGTTACTTGAAATAAAATAAACATTGATTGAAATATCAATACAAATATAAAATTAAATAAAAATATACCATACAAAATAATGGTAACATTTTAGAAAGGTTTTGTTTGTTAACTAACTAACTAACATTTAAAATAGTTCTAAAACATTTATTAATCTTAATTTATGTTAATTTCTGAATTTATTAATACATTATTAAAGTCCAAAGATGTCTGTTCATTTTATTTGTCCTAAAATAATTTAAATTTAAACAAAAATGAATATATAAAAACTAAATAGACAAAAAACGGTAACTAATGAAAAAGTCCAAAACATACAGCAAAATTACTAAAACTTAAACAAATTAAAATTATAAAACTGATGCAAAATAAAAAATATATAACAGTATCACAATGATTAAACTATAAATAAATAAATAAATAAATGAATGAAAATCCCAATTCTGTCTTTATTTCTACATTCGAATAAGATTACATTGATTCCTGAGAATCAGAAACTGTCCGTGATTTTGAATCAGTTCAACACTGATTCAACATTTCATTTGCATCACCTTAAAATACTTGTTTAGTACCGTGTATTTTTATATTGGTGGTAATATTACATAATTAATTTAACTAGATTTATATTGTATGTTACGTCTTGCAATAAAAATGTAATTAATTTAGCTATAATGGCTGCTTGGTTGAATTGATGATGAATTACAATCATCCTTCTCAGCCTTTTTAGAGTAAATGCATAAATTTCTAAATTTACTTTGGCTACGTCACTCAGTCCTCATCTGGATTTCATTCTGCAGACTCATAATTGTGTGTTATGTGACACTTTGTATTACAATAACCAAAAGGAACTCTGGTTTTGTCTATATCACTCCACTAAAGCAATCAGGGCAAGAACTAACGTGTTTAATTAGAGAAAAAGCTCACTTTTGTCTCAGTCTGTAATTGGTAGCAATATCTGCGTAGACATGTTTAAATAACGTGTCTGAGGACAAAAGCTAGTCTGTAGTTCCACAGAGCCTCTGATTATCCTGACAGATAAACAGATTCTCCTCTAGATTCTATTCACACTAACATTCTACATATTTTAAAATCCTTTCAAAATCCTTTAGAATGAGCATTTTTATGCCACATAACAAATACTAAAAACATGATGTGGTTAGATATTCCAAATTTGTTAAAAAATTTGGAAAATGCAAAATAGTCTCAGACTTTTGGACCTCATTGTATTTGTGTGTTTTTCTTAGCTGGCAATGGAGTTATACTACCACTTCGATCTACAAGGTGGTCTCCTCATGTTATTTTTGGTTGGTTGCATGTTAGTTTTACACGAGGACCTTCTAAAATGTTTACTCTAGTTCTTTTTTTTTTAATCTAGGTAAAATGCCATATAGATTGCATTTACAGGGACTATTATATGAAACATGAACAAAGTCATAATTTAATTCTTACATAAATAGTTTTATTGAACTAAATGCAAGAATAGATTAATGAACATCTACTTTGCTCATGTTTCAAGAATGAGGCTCACAGAACGCAAAATTCATCGTATGAAATCATTAAAAGCTAGGCATAATTACAAAAAAAAAATGTGTAGTCACTTCATAAAGTTGTATAACCCTGGATTATTTTTTTTTAATTATTAAATTCCTTGATATTTCTGTGGGAATAAAAAAAAAAGTGAAACAGACCGATATTGCATCCAAATAATAACAACTGATGAAAAAAAGAAAATACATTCTGCTCACCCTCAGGCCATCCAAGTTGTTTGTTTCTTCATTAGAACAGATTTGGAGAAATGTAACATTACATCACCAATGGATCTTCTGCAGTGAATGGGTGCCGTCAGAACGAGAGTTCAAACAGCTGATTAACACTTCACAAGTAATCCACACCACTTCAGTCCATCAGTTCATGACCTATGAAGTGAAAAGCTGAACATTTGTAACAGTCCTTAAAGTGTATTGCCTTTAAAACAATGCTTCTGATCAAAATACCAGTCCACATTCGATAATAACACTTCCTCCAGTGAAAAAGTCCCTTTCTCATCAAAATCCACCAACATATATTTGTTTCAAACTGTTTTGGACTGTTTTTGCTTACAGTGTTGGATCTGTGCATATTTCTCTCCAGATTCAACCGTGACATCCTTTTACTTGAGAAAGCAATTGTATGGATAGAGGACTCATATTTCAGCCAGAAGCGATGTTTTAAAGTTAAAACGTCTCAATGATGGATTTGTTTCTTTGAAACATGCAGTTTTTCTCTTCCAAAACATGAACTGACAGACTGGAGTGGTGTGGATTACTTGTGGATTATTGTGATGTTTTCATCAGCTGCTTGGACTCTGATTCTGACGGCACCCATTCACTGCAGAGCAATGCTAAATTTATTCAAATGTGCTCCAATGAATGGAACCATTGATGGATGGCCTGAGGGTGAGAACATTTTTACCTAATTTTCATTTTCATGTGAACTATTCCCTTTAAATGTCTGTAGAAGTGTCTAAAGCAAACAGGTAGTACTGTACATACTCTGGAGGTCTCGTGTCAGCGCCGAGGTCTCTGCTGAGCGAGATCCGATCGCTGGCGTACAAGTTGAAGCAGTGCTTCTCTTCTCCCCTCTCCTTTTCTTTTTGCTCCGACGAGCTCAGATTGTCAGTGTGAAAAGCCTTCCCAGAAGCCCCTGGGGCAGTGGGGTTTTGCGGTGGTCTTTCAAGGACCGGTCGGAGCTCAGCAGCCGTGTAGTATCCGGACAGACAGCCCAGACTGCCCTGGCTCTCCTGCTTCCTCACCGGAGCTTTTATCTGCATTTTGGGCATAGCGTCCCGGAGGTTATTCACCGCCCCCATGACCATCTCAAGAACGCCGTCTCGTTTCTCCACAATCTCTTTGAGCCAGGGTTCGTCCTGGGGGTTCTGACTGACCACCTCTCGCTGCATCAGAAACAGGAACGTCACGAACACCAGCGCCACTATGGCCAGCTTCCACGGGTGCAGTCGTCTGCGCAGAAGCCTGCGGAAGAACGTCATTCTTTTGAGGCGAAGCCGGCACTCAGAGTGTGAGAAACAATGCTTCACCTGACACACACCCCGTGCGTAACATCACCGCCTGTCAAACCTGTGAATGGGACCAAAAGACAACATTGATATACGAGCAGCAGAGCACTGCAAACAAGTCCAACACTCCTGACAACTCGTTTGAGAACGGAAAAGTTAGGAATTCCAGTTCTGAGTGTCCAACGTAAATGTTTTCTTTGATATTTAAGCCTCTTTTAGGTGGCTGGGAAATCATTCTTCGCTTGAGAGGTAATTTTGTGAACTTAATTTCTTTAACAACATTCTCTTGGAGAGAATTCGAACAGAAACTTTCCAAATGATAATTGGCCCTTTTAACCAATGGAAAAGTATTAATCATATTACAAATATCAGACTTGACAGTTCTGTCGATCTTTTTAAAAATCACTTTTTAATGAAGCTTAACACTTCTCTGTTTGTACATTTCTGGTAACCCTAGAATGGGTACTGTATATTGTGAAAGCCAAAATAACGTGAATCAAAAATGATATACAATTAGATGCATATGCTTTACTAAAAATATTTTTCAGACAGCCAACTGTGTGCGGTTTGACACTTTGTGAAACATTATGCATGCAGGTTTCCCCTTGTAATGTGTATACCTAAATAATAATCAACATGTCTTTATCAAAACATGTTTTCTCAATGAAAAGATGTCTTAATGATCACTTAAATCAAATGCTGTTCCAGAAGAGCTGTCACTGTATTTTGGAGAAAAGCAAATGACAGTTTGCTGTTTACTTTCTTACTAAACATTCATTTAAACGGGATAATTATATAACATTTCATAAAATGTGGGGAAATCCATACACATTTACAACTTAGACACGGTAATTTAAGTATTCCTTTTATTTCAGATAAAACAAGTCAATTTAACACGACACTCATTGCTTTATAGCCGTCATTTTGAGTCATTTTAGGGTTAATCATTAGTAGCACAATAACACCATCTGTCTAAAACTACGAATCAGTGTCCAGTTCTTGTGCGCTATTGTGCGTAAACAAAGTCGAGAGAGCAAAGAAAGAGAAAGACATACCGATTGCGTTTAAATATCGTTTAAGTTCATATCCAAAAGAGTTTTTAGCTCCCACAGTAGAAGTGTTGACCACGGCGATGTCAAAGTGTAGTCATCTCAGCAAGACTTCCGCGTCGTTGGATCCAGGTGCGCGTCTCTCAGGTAAAGGGGCGGGACTTGCGTCACGCGTGCGTAAGCGCCACATGTGCCTTCATTCTGTTAGGGCGAGTCCAGCAACGTCAACATTTGAACAATTAAAAGATGTTGCTCTTCCTCTTATATATGGAAGCTTATGGGTAGGAAAATTTTCAATTTGGAATGTAATATGCAAAATCACAATGCAATATGTAAAATAGCAATGCATTTCTGTATTTACATTTTCATGTGCACGTGTGCAACGTTTGGTGCAAAATGAAAATGAAAATAAAATTACAAAATTTTCATTTGCCATTTCATGTATTTTTTTATTTTATTTTTTTTATTAGGGAAACATTTTAACCAAAAAAAAAAAAAAAAGTTTTTGTCTCTTTAATAAAAAATTAAGAGGTTTTATTTTGGGGGGGGGTTGTCCTTAGACTCTAGCTTCCTCTCTACATAATAAAGAAATTATATCCTCTTTTTATACTTTTTAACACGACTGTCACGGAGATGTTGCTAGTAGAAGGAGCATGAACGCGATATGAATCACGAGCAAATTATTATTCATGAAAAAAAAATATTATTTTAGTAATTTCCTACGACTTTTTATATAAAACAAAAACATTTCTATTTGCTTTAAATAAATAATTTAAACTCAACAATAAGTAACAAACTAATAACTCTCATGCAAAATATACTCTACATGCAACACTTAAACCTGAATTATAGTGGAGTCAGACCCCCATAATAATTCGCACCCTACATTTCCTCTAAATATGTATGTGACACAAACCTAAATCCTCCACAAGCGAAGGGTCCCGTTACTGGAATCACCTATTTCCATGACTCTAATACATTTGTTCATGCAGAATCACTTTGCGCGACATCTGACCTCAGTGATGGATGACATTCGACTGCGTTAAACTCACTAAGTATCTCACTTAGACGTATTACCGCGATAAATTAGCCCTATTAAACAGAAGGTAGATGCAGAAAACACTCACCAGACACGCTCAGCCTGAGGATTTTAATCACCGTGTCCCCGTGCACATGGACTTCATAAAGAGCTTCTGTGTTTGCAGGGTAAAGAAAAGAAACCGGACACGAACCGGACAAGAGAAGAATACCAGAGAGGCTCAGAGTGTTCATCTGGAGGATCCTGGAGACTTTACTTCCCACTGTGTCGTGAATCTCGCTGTAATAGAGTTTAGTGAGAAAGTCGGACTCTTGCTGGAGGTTGACATTTGAACTGCTTGTGATGAAATTTGAAGTTTATTATTTGACATCAAATTGATGTGGATTTATTGCACAACTGAAGTTCTTTTCCGTAACACTGTCAAGATAAAAGTTTATTCTGGAAATCTCGAAAAACCCACATCTGAGAGTAGATTTGGACAAATTCCAGGAAATTGATCCCTGGGTATATGCCTTCATATAAATTAAAAAGTATAGCCTAATATAATATAAAATATAATATTCAAATAATACATGTAATTATAAAGAAAGCAATATTATTTAACATGTGTGTGTATGTATTTGTATGTATGTATGTATATATATATATATATATATATATATATATATATATATATGTGTGTGTGTGTGTGTGTATATATATACATGTGTGTGTGTGTGTGTGTGTGTGTGTGTTTATATTCAGTCTTTTTTAACCATTGATGGTGTGATGTTGCATCCAATCCACACACACACACACACACACACACACGTACTTACGTACGTATATATATATACACACTCATGTATATTGGATGCAACAGCACACCATCGATGGTTAAAAAGACTGTTGTGGACACTAGCATTAGATGGTTAAATAATTGTGTATCTGTAATGGAAAAATAAAAATGCCCTGAGTTCAAGTGGCACATACAACACATATTTGGGACTAAATCCATTTTGTGCTCTTGATGTCAGAAAACTTGGAGAAATAAGTTCTGCCTTATATTTGAATTTGAAGAACTCTAAACAAAGCCATGTATATTGCATACTGCATTGTTTAAAAAAAAAAAAAAAAGAGTATGCATTATATAGCATGTACAAGTATGAAGTCAGCAGTTTGCCTGGACTCCACACAATGCAGTCAAACAGTAGTATGATACATTGTTCTCACATGACCTCACCGTTATCATCTTGGAAATAAAAAGTTGCAGTTTTGACTTAATTTTAGGCAAAAATGTTCTGATGTTTGCCAACCAGGTCAACTAAAGATGCAAAAAGAGACACAATGAGAATACAAGGTCAAGCACATTGCATTGTGGGATTCAGTATTCTGTGCAGTGTTGTTTACTGCATACAGAAAATGTGCATATATATTGTGAAATCTGTGGCCTGACATAAGTGTTTTCAAATGTTTATTTATTTCTGTGTACATAAGGAAAAATATTGCACCAGTCCTTCTGTCATGATCTTAAAGCTTCTCTTGATTTGTCCAAGATGCGTGGATAGTTGGGGTGTGCATCCAAAACCTGAGGGTATGAGAAGCAAGAAAGAAAAAAAAGATGCAATCATTTTTATTTATTTTTAGTAAAATTTTAAATATAATATAATTAGGTACAAATTGTATTATAATTATTCAAATAAAGATGATACAAATATAAAACTAATTACTATACAATTGATTTTAAATATTTATTATATATTTAAAATGTATTGCCAAATATATAAATATTGCACAATTGTTTGAGATTGCACTGAAACTGATTGCACTATTATCACTGAATAGTTCAAGGTATGGTATGGGCTGTCTAGAAAGGTTTAAACATTATTTGTAAAAAATTGATGTGATTTTGCTTCTGGAGTCTGACTGTTTTTCTCAGCACAGTGTTTACTAATTTAGACGTTTATATATTCGCAGCAGGATTTCTTGTGTACTCACTTTATGGCACACATCTATAGCATCCACGTGTCTCTTGGCCTTCAGATAATTGAACACGAGCTTGTAGCCTGGTAAACAAACATCATGCTGATGTGAACACAAACACACACACACACATACGAGAACAGTACAGGGCATCAAAGGGGCTTTAATATTACCGATAGTGGGGTCAGTTCGATTGCTGTACTTTATGGGCCAAATCATAATTCATGGCAGCATCTCCTTCTCCATAATGTATCCCATGCACTTGTACGACTTGCAGCAGGACTGTTATAAAACACGTTAAGACGTCATTCTGTAACAGTTTTTAATATTTTGGTGATTCCAAAAAGTTTGCAAGCAAGTTGTTGTTTTAGGGTTTCAGGACACTTTTGGTTTGTTCATCAAGTTAATTCACTGGATCATCTAAAAAGAGACATTTACCCCCGTAGTCACTCAATTTGACCCTTAAAACTCATTTTTATAATCAAAACGGCATATTTAAATATTTGCCTTATGAAAAAAAAAATTCTTCATGCCTTGAATATAACTCTGCACCCTTACCTCATTTAGTATACACAGTTTCATGAATATTTAAATTAGTCCCGCCTCGATTCAGTCACATCATCTCTGACTACATGCTTTTTTTTTGCTTTGTTAACTGTTCATGTGTTTTGGAGGAGGTGTGGCATTGGAGAGAGATTTGCAGGGAGGGTGGGATCTTATGTTTTTAAAGCTTGCTATTGCTAGCCTCTCAGAAATCACCTACCCTACCTCTAAATCTCTTACTATTTTTCAGCTGAATGCCCACAGATATTGTGATATACACTGCAGCTGATTACCTTTATTCCTGACTGGATGTAGATGTCGGCCAGAAGCTGCCAGCTCTTTTCAAACTCGTCCGCATCAGTGATCTTCCAGTTCATCTTGGCCATGCGTTTGAGCTGGTTTCGGGCTCGAGGGGTTTGCTTCAGGATCATGTAAGAAGTGGCCATGGCCAGCAGCGCAGGAACATGATCCTTCAGTGACGAACAAACAGACATTCAGAGCTACTTGAGTAAATGTCATTGTGAAGCATTAAAGAAGAGAACTGAACAAACGGTAAAGTTTGGTGTAAGTGATACTGAAATGGAGATTTCTGACTTCTTATTTCTAGAGAAACAGCCTTTAAGAATATGTAGTGTATAACTGAAAGTATAATATGTATATAAAATTAAAAATGTTTCTGAGCGAAGCCTGATTTGCTCACCAAGGCTGCATTTATTTAATAAAACATTTGAGGGTTCTTTCCACGTTGGCTTTCTGTTTGGTGGCCAGATAGTAGTGCAGTAGTGCAGGGTGCGCAGCTGTACGTGTCCCGCTGGGGTTTGTGGCTTCAGCTGTTTTAAGAGCTTCTCCGCTGTTCTCACGACCAGCTGCTCCGACTCCTGCTTCTCTGTAGAGTTTCTGAACACAAACAAATGCATCCAAGTGCATGTGTGCAATACAGCATATAGAGAATTAAAGACACTAATGGGATGCATCTTGAGCGACGGATCAGGACGCGGTTCTCAAACACCTCTCCTCCTATGGTCTCATTGTCAGGGTTGAGATGAACCTTAATCATGTTGTACACTGCGTTCTGGCCCCAGTCGTTGTCCTTCCTGGTTTTATTAAAGTATCGTAATCCATCGTTAGGTTCACCAGTGTACCTTTGAGAAGCAGATCAACATTCATGTTCTTATTTTTAATTATTTATTGCATATATCAGAATAAAAATATTTCTAAATTAATTTCCTATTTTAAACCGTTTGAAAAATTATATATATATATATATAGAAATATATATATATATATACTGTATATAAGTGCTGTCAAACAATTAATCACAATTAATCACATCAAAAATAAAAGTTTTTTTTTGTTAAAATAATGTGTGAACTGTTTATATTTAATATGTATATATAAATGCACATGCATGTATATAGTTTGAAAATATATTTACAAGCATATTTTTATATTTATATAATTTATATTATTTATAAATATATTTAAACTATAAATAGATTTTTTCTAAAATATATACATGCATGTGTGTGTATTTATATATACATAATAAGTATATACAGTACACACACACATATATTATTAATATAAATTTTAAGTTAATATTTCAATACTTTTTGTTATGTTCATGATTCTCTGAAGTCTGTTAATGATCACATGACACAAATATATGCAAAAAAAAAACATAATAAATTAACTTGTTTAGAAAGTGTTTTATTTTGACTTTAAAATCAAAATGAACGAATTATATGATTTGGTAGATTAGCTTTCATTACCTGATGAACCCCCAGGGGTTCACAAAACCTTATTTGAGAAACCTTATATTACCATCATAAAGCAAAACCCTCTATTTTCCCATGTTTTACATTAATAGCACAGGTAGAGCACTTTGCAGTAGTTGTATCCAGGCTCAATCTTGGCCCTCGATGAGAGTTTCTCTGCCATCTCGAGGAATCTTGGAACCTCCTGCAGTTTGCCGGCTCTGCACAGCGGATCAATGAGGCGAGACAGCGTCGGGTAGTTGTCTAGAGGAAGAGATTAAATGAGTTCATTAAAGCTTTCTGGTTGCTTAGGTTTCCCCTGTGTTTCAGACGAGTATCTGGAAGGAAAGCCGAGGGGGCTGCTGCAACAATGGCGTAATCATTGGAAAGGTCAGGAGATGAACCAAACACCTGGTTTCCTTTCCAAGAGCTGCTGGAAGTGAAATACAGCCTGTTCATAGTCCTGCATCCTGAACATAAGATCTGCCATCATCTAACAAACACAGAGAAGAGAAGTTCACCACATCTCTGCCTAGCTAAGTTATAAGAAAAGGAAAAACTAAAAACAAAGAGCTGTGGGAGAAGATGCAAGTTTTAGTATAAAAATACCTTAACATGACTGAATTAAAAAAAAGTTTTGAATGTTTATATGTTACTGTTTAAATCAATTACTATGGAGAGAAAATAAATGGACTGGTCCACTTGTGTGAGGTTTGTTGATCAGACACACAGACACACACATTTACCTGCGCAACTGTTCGCAGGGGACTCTGAAATATCTGCTGCTTTTGAAAAGAATCAAATTTGGTCAAAAACTTTCACATTTTTATTTGCATGCATTTCTTATTTAAATGCATTCTAATGGATGCATTTAAAAAATAATAATTCAATAAATTAACTTGCACATTCAAAAACATTTCTTCATTTGGCACATGGGTCACTTTGGATAAGAGTATCTGCAAAATGCATGAATATAAATGTACTGTACTTTAATGCTTATAATAAACTTTGTTGAAAAAAAATTAATATATATAAAATATATATATTGTGTACAATATTATTTATTTTCATTTTAACAACAACTTAATATGTTTTAAGTTAATTTAAGTGTTTTTGTATAAGTGAGGACCTATTACAATTTTTAATCGTATTTTGAGTCAAATGTTATTTTTATTTTTCATTGTAATTTTTTACCCAGCATTTTTAGGAGATGTATGCATGTCTATATAGTTTATGCACACTTTCACTTTGGTTTTAGTTGTGTTAGTAAATCATGTTCAACTAAATATAAAGGAGACTGCCTTAAGAGCTATCTGAAATAATAGGTTTTTATAGTATATTTTAATTTTAGTTAACATTTAAATAACAATTTGTTTTAATTTAAGTTTTGGCCATATCTGCCAATTTTACATTATTATTTATACTGTTTTGAAATCACAATAAAATCCTTTTTTGTGCTTTTGTGTCAATCTAATTTCAAAAGCAAAGAGAAAATACAATTAGGTGACTTTGCTTTGCAAAGTGTGTACTTCAATGAATTCCCACATTAATCCTTACCACAGCTAGTTAATATATACAAATACATAAGCTATTTAATAATATATAATAAAGTCTATATTTATAGCAAATACCTTTTTAAATACCTGGAAGGCATTTTTAATCTGGTCTTTGAGATTGATTTGTTTGCAGTCAAATGCAGTGCTGTGTTCAAATGCAGCACCACACATGGACAGATCCAGCTGCAGAGGAACACACTGGACTCACTGATCTGGCCCACACTGACCTTGCTGTCACTTTCACAGTACACAAGCGCCTCTTTGTAAAACTTGACGGCTCATTCGTAGCCACGCTGGATGCTGCAGTGTTTGGCGATTTCGCTGCAGATCTTCTGCGCAGACACAGAGTCGGGCTGCTCCTGATGAATGCACATCTCTCACCTGAGGAGGAAGAACAGTTTCACAACAATTCAAACAATTGCTTTGGGCGTGAAATTAGAGGAACACTTCATCTTGAAAATGTACATTCTGTCAACATCTTCTCACCCTCCAAAGTATATTTAGTTACATACTTGAAAACATATTTGTATACTACATGAAATATAAATTAATGAATTTAGGAGGTTGTGAATGTAGGGTGAGCTTTTGGATGCTTTCAGAGTAGTACTGTTTTAGCATTATCAATAAACGATTAATTGATATTTTGAATGAGCTTTTTATTTTTAGATTTTAAGGTTACATGAAATTTTTAGTTTACATGTAAGTCATTTTTAATTGTTATGTTTTGTTTTTAATTCTAATTTCTAATAATTTTCCATGTATTTCTATTTTTTATATTTATTTTATTTTTATATTTTGTTTATTTAGGTAGAACATATAAATCTCCATAAAATATTACATATATTTTCGATATTAATATAATATAATATAATATAATATAATATAATATAATATAATATAATATAATATAATATAATATAATATAATATAATATAATATAATATAATATAATATAATATAGGTAAAGGTAAAGGTAAAGGATTTTATTGTCATTCCAAAGCATGTACATGAGCTGGAACGAAATTAGACACTGAGGCCCGGTTAAAACCATTCACAATAAATAACTAACTACTCACTCATCAATAAATACAATAGATAAAATAACAAATAATACAAGCCCATATTAATATATGGGTACAGTCTCTCCACACACTAAAAACCCTTAAAAATTAGCAGCATAGTAATAAAGTTAGTGCAATCTAATTTAGGACAGCAAGTTCAGTTCATCAATTCTGTAGTTTGTCAATATTAAAAAGTCTCACGGCTTCTGGATAGAAACTGTTTTTTAACCGTGATGTCCTAGCTCTGATGCTGCGCAGCCTCCTGCCTGAAGGAAGAGGGTCAAATAGTCTATTGGCAGGGTGAAAGAAGTCTTTCATGATACTTGCAGCCCTAGTCTTGCATCTGTTGATGTATATATCTCCAATTGCAGGGAGACTACAACCGATGACTTTCTCTGCCATCTTAACCACACGCTGTAGGGCCTTCCTCTCTGTTACAGAGCAGTTTCCATACCACACTGTTATACAAGATGTTAGGACGCTCTCCACCACACACCTATAAAAAGATGTGAGAACTGTAGTTCCCAAGCCAGCCTTTTTAAGCCTCCTCAGAAAATACAGCCTTTGATGAGCCTTTTTTACCAGACTATTACAGTTGGATTTCCACTTTAAATCATCGTTGATATGTACTCCTAGATATTTGTAGCTGGAGACAACTTTCACCTCAGATCCCTCAATACAAATGGGAGGGGTGTGCCTCCTATTTGTTTTTCTAAAATCCACAATAATTTCTTTAGTCTTTTCCACGTTAATCCATAGGTTGTTGTCCTTGCACCAGGCCACCATTTGTTCCACCTCTGATCTATAGGCTGACTCATCATTCTGAGAAATGAGTCCCATCACCACAGTATCATCTGCAAACTTGACAACATGATTACTCGGGTGTCTGGCTGAACAATCATATGTCAGCAGTGTGTACAACATTGGGCTCAGGACACATCCCTGTGGTGAGCCGGTGTTAAGAACAATGGTGGAAGAAAATTTATTATGGATTTTTACAGACTGTTTTCTGTTTGTTAAAAAGTCCAGTACCCAGTTGCACAATGAGTAACTCAGTCCTAAAATCTCCAGTTTGTGTATCAATGTCTGTGGAATGATTGTATTAAAAGCCGAACTAAAATCCATAAAAAGCAATCTCACATAGGTGTCTTTGCTGTCCAGATGGGTAAGAGCCAGATGTAAGACTGATGAGACGGCATCTGCAGTGGACCTGTTCTTTCGATAAGCGTACTGATTCTGGTCAGTGCTGCCATCAATTTTCTCACTGATTTGAGTCATGACCAGCCGCTCAAAACACTTCATCACTATTGGGGTGAGTGCTACCGGGCGATAGTCATTCAAACATGACACGGTGTTAGTCTTAGGAACAGGAATAATAGTAGCAGATTTAAAGCATGAGGGTACAACTGCTTTTGACAGTGAGATATAAAAATAATATATATAATATAATATAATATAATATAATATAATATAATATAATATAATATAATATAATATAATATAATATAATATAATATAATATAATATTTTATGACATAAATTAAACATAAAGTAAATTTTTCCTCCCAGTTCTCATTACCAACTCAATCAATCAAGACTAAAATAAAAATTGGTACACAAAAAATTAAAATAAATTAGAAATTAATTTTAGTACTTAAACTTATCATTTATTTCAGTTACTTAATATAAATATAAAGTGCCCCTATTATGGCTTTTTGGAAATGATCTTTCATGCAGTGTGAAACACGTCTCTAAGTGAATGAAAACATCCTGCACAGTTTTAAATCTGAAAGTGCGCCGTGTATAAAGTTATTGTCTCTATTTATTATATATATATATATATATCATTTTTTGTATTGCCTTTAAATAGCTGATTTAAATGGGGGGGGGGGATCACCAGTGAGAGCAATGACAATTAAAGTAGAAATTAGTTTTTATAATAAACCGTAATTATAAATATTTGAAAAAATAAATAAATAAATAAAGTCTTTAATGGAACCCTGTATAAAAAATTTTATAAAAGGGTTTTCCGGATTTTCAATGAATTTTCCAGTCAGATAATGAATCACTGTTTACACTGTGTGCTAAATATTTGCGTGGGGATAGAGAGAGACATCATATTAAACAAAAAACACATATTTGAGTTTCTAAACAAAGATCTTTGCTAACTGCGGCATTCAACACAAATGTAAACATTAGAATAAACAACTAGAGTCTCTCCCACCTCCTGAACATCAAGTAGACTTCGCCGAGTATCAGGAAGGTATGAGGACTTGACTGTTTGTCCTAAATACTGTAGGCCACACAAAACACTATCACCACATGAATTAGTTGGTTTGATGAATTACAGTTATGTTAATAATATTTTATGTAAAATGTGATTGTCATCAAATATTAAGTTGAATATGCAAAAAAAAAAAAAAAGGAAAAGATGTATTATTATTATGCAATAATTGTGTAGCATAAGTTTTATGTCAAGTATATGTGGCCCTGGTCCATAAAACCAGTCATAAGTCACCAGTCATCTTTTTTTTTATCTAAAAGCTGAATAAATAAGCTTTTCATTGATGTATGGATCTGACAATATTTTACCGAGATTCAACTATTGTAAAATCTGGATTCTGAGCCTTTAAAGTTGTCCAAATTAAGTTCTTAGCAATGCATATTACTAATCAAAAATTAAGTCATGGATCATGGAACATGATCTTTACTTAATACCCTAGTGATTTTTGGCATAAAAGAAAAATCTATAATTTTGACCCATATAATGTATTTTTGTCTATTGCTATAAATATACCCCAGTGACTTAGGACTGCTTTTGTGCTCCAGGGTCACATATTGTTTTGCTTTTAAGGTGAAAATACCCTGGATATGAATTTATGACATTCACCTATACACTGTGAATAACATATTCTGTAAGCTATAAAACATGTAGTGAATATGAGGAGTAAATCTGACAAATGAAAACGCATTACCTATAGCAGCTCACCTAAAGGCGTTTCTCTTTCCTGTGGTTCAAGTAGATGTTTGTCATTTTTTCTTTGGTCTGTATATAGACGTGATGTTTCTGAGCATGCTCAGCTCCGTATCTCCTCACATTAGTGCCAGCTCTGACTCCAGGCTCCTCTGGAGAGCCAGTGAACTCATTTAAGGCATCCTGCATCACTTTAGCTGCCTCGTGCTGGAATTCAGAACAACTTTTAACCCCAAAAACAAAGCACTAGCTAACATTATATTTATTTTACTACAATACAGACCAAAATAACACTAATAAACCACACAGTGTTTATTATATAGATTTATTAAAGAAAATGAAAAACATGCTCAAATTTACTCACGCTCAAAATAGATGAGTTTGTTTCTCCATCAGAACAGATTTGGAGAAGTGTAGTATTGCATCACTTGCTCACCAGTGGATCCTCTGCGGTGAATGGGTGCCGTCAGAATGAGTGTCCACACAAACATCACAATAATCCACATCACTCCAGTCCATACGTTAACATCTTGAGAAGAGAAAAGCTGCATGTTTATAATAAAAAAAAATCAATAATGAAGACATTTTTTACTTCAGAACATTGCTTCCAGATATTGCTTCCAGTCTCTATCCATAATACTGCTTTCTATAGTGGAAAAAGTTGTCCTGTCTGAATCAGGAGAGAAATAAGCACACACCATTTACTAGTGAAAACATCCCAAATCAGTTGATACAACAGCCCAAAGATACAACAGCTCCTAACACACACATACAAACACACAGGTTACCCAAACTTTAAAGATGATTCTGTTCATCGTGTGCATTAAGACCATGTCATGTGCTAACGGATCCGTTCACTAATGTTGTACAGTTTAATTCCCCAGGCAAAGCTTATAAAATAAAAAAGAAAGAAGATTCGTTTTTGACATACGTCTCTTCGTCTACAAATAAAAATGTGGCATCTCTTTATTTGGCTACGCAGATGTGTGTTTGTTTAAGCGTGGGCTGAACTGAGTCTGGGCTTATGTAAACAGGCTCTGTAACGCACTGTGGATGAGTCAATGTGTAAACACAACATAAGTGGATTAATAAACCAGATCACTGCTGAATCTGAATCAAAGATATATGCTTCTACAAAAATGCTTTTCTTTATCTTTTTATTTAATTCTGGGAAAATATTCTGGAAAGAGTCTCTGTGCAACATTGTTCGAAGAACTCACAGTTTTTTTAAGATAACACTGTAAGTCACTGAAATGGTTTTTACCCCTGATTTGCCATATATATATATATATAGAGAGAGAGAGATATATATACATATATTAGGGCCGGGACTCGATTAAAAAAAATTATTAATCGAAATTAATCGCATTTTAATCACATATAAATATTTGACCTGAGAACAATGAGAAGTAATTTTTTTTCACATGGATTTATAGTATACCATTGAATAATAACTGAATACATAAGTTTGGAAAAATTAATCATCGAGTGAATCGCTTGGGAGCGTTGAGCAAATAAGGTAAAAATAAATGCATATTATAAGACTATGAAAGTGTTTTTTGACCTTGCATTCATGTCAACCTGTTGTTGGGGACTCCCAAACAGAATGTGAACCTTTCATTACCTATAATAGTGGCACTTTACATGTTTCATATTTTTTCTGATATTTATATTTTATTCCAGATTCATTACCGCAATTACTAAAGACAAAATTAAAAAGATTAAAATCTGAATTAAATTTTTTCATACTGTAAATAATGTATTAGTGTAACTGTAGGCTGTATTCAGTAGCCACATTAATACGTATATAATTTTTTGTCACAGAACTGCATTTAAAGACATTTTACAAAGGCTTTGAATGAGACTTATTCATCATTATTTATTTGACAAGCACTCTTTACGTCTTTCAAACTGCTCTTACAGTACCTATTGAAGCAGAGACGTTGCTGTTCTGAACCATTTCATGGCCTCCTTCACCCGTCCCAGCAGAATCAGAACCAGAACCAGAACCAGAACTAGAACCAGAACCAGTTCACATCAACACACATCAGCTTATCAAAACTGTTATTTCCTGCTCGGTATGGTTTCACTTGTGAACTTGTCAGGTTTATATATAACAGCATGTGGCAAATCCATCTGGTTTGTGATTTGCAGGATTCTCATCTTCAGGTTCAAATGAATATTAAGTTGTGTGTCCATGTAGGAGTATTAAGACATCCTGTAGAAGGGCTTTAATGTCCAGATTACTGATCAGATTTGAGAGTTGATTTACACACTGACAAAAAGAAGAAAATAAATGAGACATGTTGAAGAGAGAGAGAGAGAGAACTATATGTGACCCTGGACCATAAAACCAGTCATAAGTGTCAATTTTTCGAAAATGAGATTTATACATCATCTGAAAGCTGAATGAATAATCTTTCCATTAATGTATGGTTTGTTAGGATCTGACAATATTTGGCCGAAAATCTGTAATCTGAATTTTAAAAAAATAATATTGAGAAAATAGCTAAAGTTGTCCAAATGAAGTTCTTAGCAATGCATATTACTAATAATAATAAAAAAAAGGTTTGATATATTTACAATAGGGTATTTACCAAATATCTTCATGGAACTTGACTTTACTCAATATCCAAATCATTTTTTGGCATAAAATAAAAATATAATATCATGTTTTTTTTGGCTATTGCTACAAATATACACCAGACACTTAAGACTGCTTTTGTGTTCCAAAGATTTTTACAAAATGTCTCTTTTAAGCAATTTTAGAGCAAACACTGTACACAAATTAGCTTGAATAATCACAGCCCAGCTCCACCTGAGAGAACTGGTTTTCACACAGATCCTTTGAGGTCTAAAAGGCTCTTTTCATTCTTTCGCTCACTAGGCCCTCATCCAACAGGGAAACAGAAACAATGATCCAGTGTTTCTGTACAAATCCATGCAATCACATCTCATTTCTATTTGCACTTGAATGCAGCTCACTTCTGAAAGTCTTTGAGAGCGTTTAGAGTGCATTTATGTATTTAAAAAACAACAACAACTATTACTGAAAACAATAAATAAGGTTTTACCTCTGAGCTGCATCCACAGTTTGTTCCCGGTCCTGTAGCATCAACAGCAGCTTCATCGTCTTGACCAGGGCAGGTAGAAAGCACGGCTAACTCACAGTCACCTGGTTGATGGTGTCTAAAGCACCAGAATAATTCTGACAAAGCTCATAATAATGTACCTGAATGAAACACACAGTCATAGCATTACAAAACAAATTGCATTGCCTTTCATTTATGCACAATACATTATTTTATTTTTATTATTGCTATTTAATTGCCATTAAAAGAATGGCTGCTTTTTTTCATTATCTCTAACATACCGTATTTTTCTGACTATAAATCGCACCTGAATATAAGGCGCATCAATCCAAAAATACGTCATGACGAGGAAAAAACATATAAGTCGCATTTATTTAGAACCAAGAGAAAACATTACTGTCTCCAGCCGCGAGAGGGCGCTCTATGTCTTCAGTGTAGACTACAGGAGCACTGAGCAGCATAGAGCGCCCCCTGGCGGCTGGAGACGGTAATGTTTTCTCTTGGTTCATGTCAAATTAATTTTGATAAATAAGTCGCACCTACAGTCCGGAAAATACGGTAGTTTAACATAACATATTTTTGAGATGAAGACAAGAAATTTCACTTCAACATTTATCAGCCTCTGAATCACTTTGATTTTAAACTGTATAAAAAAATAAATAAAAAAAAGTATATATATATATATATATATATATATATATATATATACATTTACACACCATCTTTAAGATGTTATCCTTTGAAAAAAGTAATTTAAAAATGAGCATCTATATAAGTGAAAATCAATCAGGAAATATATGTTTGTTGAATTATTAAATGGTGATCAGAAATAGAGTTAATTCCCATCAGAGCAAAAATGTCACTTTTCTCCTTCAGCGCCTCGTCAAAATATTTCCCAGACTTCTTTGCGTAAGCATCTTTGTTAGATCGTGGATCAATCCAGCCTTTCAGTGCAATACCCTGCAAAACAATGATCCCAATATTAAATAAACGGCAAAATATGCGAACAATCTGGAAATAATCCAAGTTATTAGTTATCATTGAGATACTTTTAAAAAATTTTATTAATATTTTGAATTAGATTTTTTATTAAATTTTAATTCCATTTTTAGTAACTGTTATTTTTATTATTATTATTGTTTTATTTGTATTTTAGCACATTAAACTAAGTTAACTAAATAAAAATTAAAAAACAGTTTTATGTTTTTTTTTTGTTGTTGTTGTTACTATAATAGCCCTGATAATCACTTAAAGGAGTCATACTATACTTTTGGCGCCTTGATGTTTAAATATTTATTCATATATATATATATACAGGTGCATCTCAATAAATTAGAATGTAGTGGAAAAGTTCATTTATTTCAGTAATTCAACTCAAATTCAATGCACACAGACTGAAGTAGTTTAAGTCTTATTTAATACACAAGTTTCACAATTTGAGTCAAATTGTTGAAATAAATGAACTTATCCACAACATTCTAATTTTAGATGCACCTGTATACTTTTATGAACTGAACCAGTCATAGTACCTTGCAGAATTTGCAAGATGCTGAATTTTTTCCCGCCATCAGATTATGCTTTTGATGCAGGCAGATTGATAACTCCTTTTGCCATCATCAAAAGCCGCCTCAACAGAAATCTAAAGGGTAGATGCATTAGAAAAGTCCACTGGAGATCTTGATCATTCTGTCCACATACTTTCTGGCTTTGTCACTGTGGCCCTGAAGCTCCTGGATCACATCACATTATACAGGCAAGACATCTTTTGTCATTATTTATTCACATTCATATCACGCCAACCCTGTTTGCTAAGAAATGTTCCATGCAATGCAAAGAGACATTTAATATTGACATCACAACCCCAGTCCACCAGTTAACATCTTGTGATGTATAAAGCTGCATGTCTGCAAGAAACAAATCATTAAGATGTGTTTAACTTCAAACCCTTGCCTCTGTCTAAAACACAAGTCCTCTATTCATAATAGTGCTTTCTTCAGTGAAAAAGTCATCTCGTTTGAATCAGGAGAGAAACATGCAATCTTGAAATTTGCAATAAATTCAGCAGGGTTAACCGAATATACTGTATGTTTAAGCTGATTAACTGAGTCAGTAATATTATTCAGCACATTTTATGTTTTTCAAGATACTGGAAAACCATATATTATTAAACAAGCAACTTTTCAGATCAAAACTTGACTGGTCATTTATTAAAAAGTAGGTACTATAGATGATTCTTTACTCTCTAAAACGTCCTGTATCACATTTAACACACACATTTCTAAAATAAGCCTCTGATAAATGACCAACATGTCAAAACTTCTGTCATCTGATTAATAGTTAACTTTTTTAGCAACTGTAAAAACGTCCACCATTAGCTCGTGGTTCACGTGTCTTTTTGCTGTGAAATCTTTACTGTTTTTATTAAGTAAAGATGAGGATAACTTCTATATTGTTAGTCACTTTTCAAAATGAACACGTACTGGATTGATCTTGGGTTTACCTGATTATCAGTTCATAATTATCCATACTAAAAAAGTGAGTTGAAATCACCATAAGGCTCTTGAGGAACGTGTTCGTTTATTTCTCAATCATCATTGTGAGTATGAGCTCCTTCGCTATTTCATTTTATTATATGAGCCATAAAATATTTTTTTCGTCCCTTTCTCTTACTTATGATTATATGAAACAACTTATAAACTAACTTACATGTATTTCCACAAAACATTCTGGTGCTCAGCTGTATTATTATTATTATTATGAGCACCAGGAAGTGACGAGTCAGTGAAACAGTGGCGCACTTCCACTTGCTCACCACAGGGTGGCGCCACAACCTCGAGTCTCACAGCAGCCAGTTCTCCACAACCTCGTTTTTACTCGGTGCTTAGAGACGAGTAGACTTGAGTTGCTAATATTTAGAACATATACATTTATATTAATACATATCCATATGGCGTTTATAACATCAAAAGATGTAATTTATTAATCAAATATTTTATGAAAAGAACCAAATAATTTTCTGAACTTGCTCTACGTTTCACCTGGTGACATAACTCCTGATCAGAGCTTGAATTTAATTTCATGCTATAAATTCATATGTAGGCCTAGTTTAAATATAGACAGAAAAATATACAGTGACCAAAGGTTTGGGGTCGGTGAGATGCTTGTTTGTTTATTTATTTATTTAAAGCAAATTGTCTCTGTCTAAAGTCTCTTTTGCTCACCAGGGCTGCATACTTTGGTTAAACAAATGCAGTAAATGTTGTGAAACATTATTACAATTTCAAATATGGTTTTATATTTGAATATGTTTTTTAATTTAATTTATTCCTTTGATGCAAAGCTGTATTTTCAGCATCATTACTCCCATCTTCAGTGTCACATGACCCTTAAGAAATCATTCAGATTTGCAGCTTAGAAAACATTTCTTATTATCAACTTTGAAAACATTGTGCTGCTTAATATTTTTGTGGAAACTGTGATAAAACACAGTTTTTTAAATACACACACACACACACATATACTTTTTTTTTTTAAATAGCCTAGGGCACACTACAGATTTATGTCTGGCACAAAACATATAGAGGTTTGACAGGTTAATATAGTTTTTAGTATTTCATAAACTCCCTATCAGAGGCCATTCAGTCCGCTTGACTCCCGCTGTCCAGTTCACATTGTACGCACAGCATGTGAAATGAAAATGTGCTCTCATCCTCATCAGCCTTAATGAGAGACTCGGGGGTTACACAACCCAGTTTGAGCTCATCGATCACGTAAATCAGTCCTGGTGTCCTCAGCCCTCGTCCCAGTCTAAACACACAGGGCTGTGTATTCTGTCCCGGCCTGTCTGATAACAGCTCCATACACACCCTGACAGATAATCATTATCAGCATCTGGAGTCATCAAACACACAATGATCAGACCGCTGTCCACACATGACGGTCTGATAGTGATACTCATCTTATATACAGTACTGTGCAAAATGTCTACCTTTTGCTGTAGTGCGTCAGTAGGAAGTATTAGTTTAAATTTCCAAACATTATTTTTGCCATTAATTGTAATAATCCAGTGATGTTTTTGCTTGCACAAGGAGTCTGACAGCAGCCAATGCTCCACACAGAGATCTGATCTCATCATCATCATCATCAGTCTGGAATAACATGAAGAAACAAAACAAACTGAGACAGACTGAATCCAGAAGAACTGTGGCAATGTCTCCAAGACACTTTGAGAAACCTGCCTGCAAAGCTAGTACCTTGCAAAGTTTTAGGCACTCGTGTAAAAATGCTGTAAAGTGAGGATGCCAATGCCATGAATAAGAACAGGCACGTTGCAGGGTTGCCAGAATCAAAAAAAAAAAGAAAAAAACTCAATTACTACTCAAAACTAGTCCAAAACTCGCCCAGTCGTGCTTGGTGGAGATGTCTCCCAGGATGTAAAATTCGTATTCCAGAGGCTAAATATCACTTAATTTGGGTCGCTTCAACCCGCAGCAATGATTTAGGAGTCCAGTTATTCCTCATGCACAAAACAGCTCACATAATGCTGCTTGATATTGCAAACTGGCATTTTTCATCGTCTTATTTTTTGTAAGTCTTATCATAATCATAAAAACACTCTACGGTACACTGTTCGTATTTATTTACCTACCGAACCTAATGCAAGGGAAGTCTCGCACATTCAAAGACAATAAACGACTTTCTCGCTGGAAAATAAGTTGGATCATGATACAGAGAGATTATGTACGTCTGGTGAGATGGCTCAGGATAGTCATTGTTTGTCTAGTTATCCAATCATATGTCCTGCTGAGGCAAACACAGCTAACAATTTTTTATTTTTGTTAACAATTTAAAGATGTCTATTTTCTGTGCTATTGCAAATGTTAGAGATTAAGGGCAATACCTGGAATACTACTTTCTCTGAACAAAGTAGTAATGTTTAAATACAAGTTAAACGTGTCTCGATGGATTTATTTGTTACAAACATGCAGTTTTTTGCTGCACAAGATATTAACTGATGGACTGGAGTGGTGTGTATTACTTGTGGATTATTGTGATGTTTTTATCAGCTGTTTAGGCTCTCATTCTGACGGCACCCATTCACTGCAGAGCATCCTTTGGTGTGCAAGTGATGCAATGCTACATTTCTCCAAACCTGCTCACATGTAGAAACAAATTCATATACAGGTAAATACTGTACATCTTCAGCAAATGCAAATTTTTGCATTCAATGTTTCAATGCAATGCCTCAACATTCACCTAAAATATGTGGACCGAAACATGGAGAAGCTTTGCTGCTGGTGAAGATGTTGTGCTTTTATGACCTCAGTGTCAAAAGCACTTTAACACGTTTAGGCCAATATACACCATTACCCAGACAGCCCAGGCTCTGATCAATAGCACGGTGAGTGCTCTTGCACATTTACAACAGCTCCTTAAAGAACATTTCAAACCTTATCGTAAGTCTGGGCTCCATTTGCTGGATGTGTTTCACTGCATTGTGGTTTTCCTGTAGTTATCCTCATCGATCCATCTGGTGACCTCAGGACACACTGGAAGGACACTCTCAATATTTTAATCTCAAAAGGTTGCATAGGACTTTTAATAAGATATAAGTGAGAATCAGTAAATGGATATTTAAATGGATCGATAGATAAATGCATGACTGATTATGAGCAATATAATTTTGCAAACTGGGATTTGACAAGCATTAGTCATTAAGCACTAAACTTTGCAACTGAGATCTTTTTGTACTTGTGTCTGTCTGAATGTGTCATAAATGTTACAGTGCCTGCGTCAACTAGACTTGCAGTCATTAATTTTAGGTCGGTTTAGGTTATGATGCTTTGACACTTTGACACACTGCTTTCAGTTGGTTGCACACAACGATCAAATTGGAGTATATTTGGAATTTAATATGGAATGTTTCAAAAAGACTCGAGCTACATTATTGTCACATGACCTCATCACAATGCATGTGTAGTTCAAACACTTATCATCTTGTAAAAATTTGATTTTAACATAAAAAATGTTTTGTAGGAAATTAATACAGTTCAAGGACACATTCAATTAATCAAATGTGACAGTTAAGACTTTCATAATGTTACAAAGGATTTAGACTACAAATAAATGCTGTTCTTTTTAAACTTTCTATTCATTAAAGATTTTTATTTATTTATTAAAAACATTGATAATAATAAGCAAATCAGTAAATAATGATTGCATGACTCTGAAGATGAAATGATGCTAAAAACTCAGCTTTGCATCACTGGAATAAATTAAATTTTAAAATATCAATCAATCAATCAATCACCTTAATTTATATAGCGCTTTAAACAAAATACATTGCGCCAAAGCACTGAACAACATTCATTTGGAAAACAGTGTCTCAATAATGCAAAATGATAGTTAAAGGCAGTTCATCATTGAATTCATTGATGTCATCTCTGTTCAGTTGAAATAGTGTCTGTTTTAATTTGCAATCAAGTCAATGATATCGCTGTAGATGAAGTGACCCCAACTAAGCAAGCCAGAGGCGACAGCGGCAAGGAACCGAAACTCCATCGGTGACAGAATGGAGAAAAAAACCTTGGGAGAAACCAGGCTCAGTTGGGGGGCCAGTTCTCCTCTGACCAGACGAAACCAGTAGTTCAATTCCAGGCTGCAGCAAAGTCAGATTGTGCAGAAGAATCATCTGTTTCCTGTGGTCTTGTCCTGGTGCTCCTCTGAGACAAGGTCTTTACAGGGGATCTGTATCTGGGGCTCTAGTTGTCCTGGTCTCCGCTGTCTTTCAGGGCAGTAGAGGTCCTTTCTAGGTGCTGATCCACCATCTGGTCTGGATACGTACTGGATCCGGGTGACTGCAGTGACCCTCTGATCTGGACACAGACTGGATCTGGTGGCCACGGTGACCTCGGAACAAGAGAGAAACAGACTAATATTAGCGTAGATGCCATTCTTCTAATGATGTAGAAAGTACGGTGTTATGTGAAGTGTTCCGGTTCCAGTTTACCTAATTAATGCAGCCTAAAAATCCTTTAACGGATTTGGATATTAAAAGCATATTAGTATGTTATGTGTATGCCAGGTTAAAGAGATGGGTCTTTAATCTAGATTTAAACTGCAAGAGTGTGTCTGCCTCCCGAACAATGTTAGGTAGGTTATTCCAGAGTTTAGGCGCCAAATAGGAAAAGGATCTGCCACCCGCAGTTGATTTTGATATTCTAGGTATTATCAAATTGCCTGAGTTTTGAGAACGTAGCGGACGTAGAGGATTATAATGTAAAAGGAGCTCATTCAAATACTGAGGTGCTAAACCATTCAGGGCTTTATAAGTAATAAGCAATATTTTAAAATCTATACGATGTTTGATAGGGAGCCAGTGCAGTGTGGACAGGACCGGGCTAATATGGTCATACTTCCTGGTTCTAGTAAGAACTCTTGCTGCTGCATTTTGGACTAGCTGTAGTTTGTTTACCAAGCGTGCAGAACAACCACCCAATAAAGCATTACAGTAGTCTAACCTTGAAGTCATAAATGCATGGATTAACATTTCTGCATTTGACATTGTGAGCATAGGCCGTAATTTAGATATATTTTTGAGATGGAAAAATGCAGTTTTACAAATGCTAGAAACGTGGCTTTCTAAGGAAAGATTGCGATCAAGTAGCACACCTAGGTTCCTAACTGATGACGAAGAATTGACAGAGCAACCATCAAGTCTTAGACAGTGTTCTAGGTTATTACAAGTAGAGTTTTTAGGCCCTATGATTAACACCTCTGTTTTTTCTGAATTTAGCAGTAAGAAATTACTCGTCATCCAATTTTTTATATCGACTATGCATTCCATTAGTTTTTCAAATTGGTGTGTTTCACCGGGCTGCGAGGAAATATAGAGCTGCGTATCATCAGCATAACAGTGAAAGCTAACACCATGTTTCCTGATGATATCTCCCAAGGGTAACATATAAAGCGTGAAGAGTAGCGGCCCTAGAACTGAGCCTTGAGGTACTCCATACTGCACTTGTGATCGATATGATACATCTTCATTCACTGCTACGAACTGATGGCGGTCATATAAATATGATTTAAACCATGCTAATGCACTTCCACTGATGCCAACAAAGTTGAATATATTAATTTAGGAAACTTATTTTAAATAGTTAATGTTTCACAATATTACTGTTTTTACTGAACTTTCATCAAATAAATGCCTTAGGGATAACTAATATATATATATATATATATATATATATATATATATATATATATATATATATATATATATATATATATATATATATATATATATATATATATGCTTATAATAAACTCTGAATTCTGAATATTCAAAAACCAAACCAATGATTATTTAGTATGCAAATTAACAAGAAAAAAGACCAATCACAACTCAGTATGCAAATGAGAGGCAGCCCTGAACATTCCAACTGAGATTTTTAAACTTCAAAATTCTAAATATTTTCTTAATGAGCAGGTTAAGTTTTTATAAACTTAAAATCTCATACCGCAGCAAAAACTTAAATGATCGACTAACCAAAGTATACGATATAAGAATAAGATATGAAGTATAAATATAAGACATTTAGAACAAACCCTAACCAGATTGACTGAAGCCATTAGTTTCTGCAGATATGACTGAGCATCTGGCCTGTGGCTCTCGTGAGGAAACCTCTTGGTTTTGGCAAATTGCTTAATTGCGTTTTCTTAAATTATTAAGTTATTGTCTTACTGATGGGCTCAAATGAGAGGCTAACTGAATTGTTCTGCATGATCTAAAATGACCATTAGTGGAAAACAAGAAATAAACACCACAAATGACATGATAACCGGGTGTGGTGTGGTGAAAAACGAGAACGCTGACGGAGTATTATTGAATAACCAGAAAATCTTCTGTACAGGGAAGAAGACTGGAGACTGAGTCATCTTCACATAAGAGCTCATCTGAGGTCTCCGATGAATTATTAATCAAGTCCTAATAGATTCAGCCAGCAGTTTCTGAATCATGAAAATGCTCTCGATGATCTATTCGGATGTATTTTGTGGCCAAATGTGCTCTTCAGTGTTTGTTCACTAATGATTTCTACATTTTAATGAATTATTTATTTTTCATATAATTATGATCTTATGGAAATTGTATATAAATGTCAATGTAGGTAGTTTTTTAATAATAATAAATAAATAAATTACATATTTATTATTTATTTCAAATATTTATATATTATTATTATTATTATTATTATTAATGTGCTGATAAAGGAAAAGTATCATTCTTATTTATATATATATATATATATATATATTTGTACCTGCACTGCCAATTACATAATAATAATAATAATAATATATTGTGATGACAAAGAAAAATATATAATTCTATTTTAGTTACACTGACATTTGTAATAATAATAATAATAATAATAATAATAATAATAATAATAATAATAATAATGTACTGAAACAAAGTATAATACTTATTATTATTTTTTGCCTTTACTGGCAATTAAATAATATGATAATAATAATAATAATAATAATAATAATCTGATGATAAATAATATTTTTTTACCAAAACATCCCAAACACTGACATTTGTAGTAGTAGTAGTAATAATAATAATAATAATAGAAATCTGACATTATTGCTTATTGTTGTTATTATTATCATTCTTTTTTTCTTTACTGGATCACATCAGATTAATATTAATTTTTAAATTCTTAAATTATATTAATTATTAAACAAATATATCATTTTAGTATAATAATAATGATTTATATTACTACTAATAATCATTATTATGACATTATTATTATTGTTGATAATAATAATAATAATACAACAATTAGCATTAGTCCGATTATTTTGTGATAACAATATAACATGAAGAATAAACACAATATATGGCATTTGCTTCTTTGCAAATCTGAAGCATTAGATGAGGATATGTGCACTCACACACAAACCTCTGAGGACAACAAAATGAGGCATTTTCACATAAAAGCTCATTAGCAGAGAAACTGGTGTTTTGCGGAAGTGGATCAGGTCTAATGTTGATTGTGGTGGAGGTGAAATGGTCAGGACTGAAGTAACGGGAGATCTAATGTGCTCCTCCTAATTAGAGCCGACAGTCCCTTTGAGACCAGAGCTCTGTCCATAAAACATCTCTCTCCCTGAGAAACATCACTGTGTGCTTACGGACAGACATCAGGGCGTATAGATGCTGAAAATGTGAATACATTTAGAGGAATCATTACTAAGAGCAAACGGCCATCGCTGCCAATTTGAAATCTTGATGTAAAAACTGTGGAAATCAAGTCTGGACTTTCTAGACTTGATTTTTATTTTATTACCGTTTTCAATGGAAGATTGTTTTCTCAAAGGGATAATTAAATTACATTTTTAAGTAACTGTGACTTTTTATCTCACACTTCTGACTTTTTTTTCTCAGTTTTGAGATATAAAGTCAGAATTGGGAGATATAAATTCAGAATAGTGGAAAAAACGTCTGAGCTGTGACACAGAAAAGAAAAAATGAACTTATTATTATTATTTTTTAACCAAGGACTTAAGTGTTTTCAATATATTTTTAATCCATGAGGATTTGGAAACCTGGTTGATCACAAATATATAATATAATATGGAATATTACAATTGAATGCAACTCTTTTCAACTATAATATATTTTAAAATTTAATCTATTCCTGTGATCAGATTTTTTTGTTTTTGTTTTTTTGCAGCCATTACTCCAGTCTTCAGGACAACAAACATACTTATAAAGAGTAAAAAACATAATTATTTCAAACCTTTGGAAGATAAAAAATGTAAAATAATATGCATTTATATGAAATAATGTATGTTTAGCGGCAGTTTACACTTCACTTTTCAAGACTCATACTCAAGTCAAGGATTGTAAAAATGGCTAGAGGTGCTTTGAACTTTAAAACCAAAATTCATGAAACTAAAAACACTAAACACAATAGTGAATACACAGAGATGTATCAGGTGTGAGGTATGTGATGAGTTTATTCTTTTAGCTTAAAGAACTGATCCATAGCAATGTCTCGCATGCAGTTTAACTCACAGACTACAAGCATGATGCATATAAAAGCTAGTGATTTATGTCTTATGCTATTTTGATATTCATCTCATAGAAATTCATAATATATCTAGAATTCATTTTCTCAATACAGTTCACATTCACATGGAGCAGTTACACTTACAACTGTGTTTATGTGGAGCATACGAGTCTCTGACATGAAACGAAATGTAATGATAACATTCATAACTTTAAAAATGTAAACAAATACACACTATCCCGTCAGTCTTCAGTCATTGTGAAGACATGTCAACATTGATAAGAGGAATATACAGAACTAGAATCTTCATTTGGTGTAATACGCAGCAAACAAAATTCCAAAACACAATTCCTCAGTGTTATTTATAAAAAATTAATGCATTATATAAATAAAATGCCCATATTTCACAATAACATTTTAGCTCCAACATAATCAAAAAGATTATATTTTCCATATAACTTTAGCATAATTTAGTATTTTTGTGATGCATATAACCTTTTACTTTAAACCTTTCACATTCCCTAAATAGATTAGAATCCATAATTTATGCATTACAGAAATGATACAACAGATTGCATATTTCTACAAAATATTTACACATACGAGAGAAATCTTTAAAAATGCAAAGATTCGAATGCTGAAAGATGCAGTTTTGTCTTAAGACAGCTACCCGACCCAGTCAGAGTTCATATACAAAAATGGATTCACAACTGTTGATGAATCCCGCTATGATGCAGAAGTGAAGAAGATGGGAACAGATGATCTCTAAATGATTTATTAAAAACAGTTCACCCGAAAGATTAGAATTCGCTGAACATTTACTCTCCCTCAAGTCATCCAAGATGTAGATGAGAATGTTTCTACATCAAATTTGGTGAAAGAGACTCCAAACAGCTGGTGGATTGGAGTAGTGTGGATTACTTGTGGATTATTGTGAGGTTTTTATCAGCTGTTTGGACTCTCATTCTGACGGCACCCATTCACTGCAGAGCATCCCTTGGTGAGCAATTGATGCAATGATACATTTCTCCAAATCCAATGAAACTAGTGTACGCCTTGGATAGCATAAGGGTGTGTACATTTTCAGACAATTTTAACTGTTGGGTGAATTATTCCTTTGAAGCTGTTTCAAGTGCAATATCAGCGATGCAGCTACAGAAAAGACTGAAATCAGACAGGTTTCACAGTTCAGGATGTGAGGATGTCTTGAGGTTTTTAATGAAAGTGTTTGCTGCATGCTCTTGCGTAGGGAAGGCACGTGTGCGAATGGCTTTCTAGCGTGTTGAAGAGAGACCTGAGAGGCACTGAGCCATTCTGAAATACTGAGTGGGAAACTTGTGTGACTACAGGTGAGCCTTCATGCAACTATAATTACACGTGTATCGACAACCGACCGCAACAGTCAATAGAAGAAAAGAAGTACATCAACTCTGTCTCAAGCAACCTGGCAAAAAATCACGCTCACTTAAAAACAAACAAGAGAAATGCAAAATTCTCCAAACAAACACAAACTGTTGAAAAAAAAATGACATTTAAAGAGGAAGTGTGTCATTTCTGCACTTACAGAAGCACCAAATATTCCTGTTCAGTTACAGTAACTCGTGACGTCTCAACAAGAACACACAGTCCCATATCTTTTACTAGTGCTATATTATTGTGCTCCCAAAATGGTGTGGTTACAGCATGTACCTTTAGGGTTTGACTAGTAAAGTTATCTAGCCAAGTTCTGAACCACTGACAACCAATTTCCTGTTTTTTTGTTGTTGTTGTTGTTGTTGCATCAAACGGAACAACTGTTTTCTAGGTGATATATTAAATATGTACAGTATATTTATTTTTATTTTGTTGGCAATGTAAAATGAACTGATATTTCATATATCACAGTGATTTATATATACCATTAATAGTAAAACCATTGATATTGCAAAACATTATCACAGTTTAGAATAACTGGTTTCTATTTTCATATATTTTAAAAATGTATTCACATGATCCTTCAGAAATCACTCTAATATGCTGAGTTAATGCCATTTTGTGTTATTAATGTAACATGATACATTATAAATCTCTTCATTGTCTCTTTTGATCAATTTGAATTATGATAATAAATACTGTATATAATCTATATCATGTATGCTTTAATTACACACTCTGTTTTAGTATATTTCGCCATTAAGGTCTGGTGCAACCAGTGGCACAAGAATCACACACTTCAACTCTAAATGCAACACACTGAATGTATCTCCGACACACAAATCTGCTGAACAGCACACAAAGAAAATGGATCAGATCACAACACTTAGAGAAAACGACAACATTTGGTCCATCGCCATTTTCGCCAGCGAGTGAAACAGGTTAGACGTAGCAGCTTCACTGCCTAACTCATGCCAATCACAGCTCCAGAATAGGCACAAAGTTCAAGTATGCTCAGGCATAGACATCCACATCAAACAGACAAGGTCACCTGACCCTGACAAATAAGTTGTAAACAAGGTTGTAATGCTACTCTAAACGCCGTTTCCTTTGTCTTCCACTTCCTTCTCATGTTTGTCCTTCTTGTATTTGTTAGTGGCATTCTGCGTCAGGCTATCATACGACAGCGGAGAGGACGTGGCGGGCGTTGCATCAGAGTTTTCCCAAGCGCTGTTATTATCGCACTTTTCATCGTCAACAGACTCTTTATTCGGGACCTTCCCGTTTTGCTGCCTGGTCTCTCTGTGTGCATTACGGACCTTCTTTATACTATGTCGGACGATGTGGCTCCTATATGCTCTCTGGATGATTGCAGCAGACATATCTTCATGCTTCCTGCGCAGGGTTGTGGTGATGGGCTCGTAAGAGGACTTCGAGGGGTTGGAGGCCATGAACCTCTCTTCCATTTGTCCGCGAAGGATGTCCATCTCGCCGCCTTCCCCGAGAACCCGTTTGGTGAAAGCGAACAAGATATCCAGACAGTGGATGCGTTCGCCGCTCACCATCGGCAGATCCATGGAGATCAGCTGCAGGCGGTTGGGCTTGGGGATTCGCAGAGGAGGATCCAGAGAATTGGCGAAGTCTGACAACTTGTCGTAATCCATGAACTGCGAGGCTTTCGGGTCGAACTTTTCCCAAACCTCGTAAAACCTATCGAAGTCGTCTTCGCTCAAGGGGTCGGCGCTCTCCTCCGTGGCCACGCTGAAGTTCTCCAGGATGACGGCGATGTACATGTTCACAACGATCAGGAAGCATATGATGATGTAGCTGACGAAGAAGAAAATCCCGATGGGCGGGTTCCCGCAGTCGCCTTTAACCTGACTGCCGGGGAAGGTTTTATTCGGGTCGCATTCGGAATCATTGGTAACTAACATTGGTGCCAGAAGGCCGTCCCAGCCTGCCGAGGTGGTGATCTGAAACAAACACAACATGCTGTTGCCAAACGTCTCGAAGTTGAACATGTCGTCAATGCCGGCCGATTTTTTGACGTAGGCGAAGTTGGACATGCCGAAGATGGCGTAGATGAACATGACCAGGAAGAGGAGAAGACCGATGTTGAAAAGGGCAGGAAGTGACATCATCAAAGCAAACAGAAGGGTCCGTATTCCCTTGGCACTTCGGATAAGACGTAGCACACGGCCGATCCGGGCGAGGCGAATGACGCGAAACAGGGTGGGTGAGACAAAATACTTCTTAATGACTTCTGCCAGGAACATGCCTGCAACAACAGAAGGATATAGTGATTTTTTTACAACCAAAATGACAGATTTTCACCCAACAGAATTTAATAAAATAGGCTTGTTTTTTTTGTGTGTCCTTCTAAATTCTGAATCACTTTTAAATGACATTTTCAAGGTATTTTTTGCTTTAAAATACGATTTAATAACTTGTTGTGACAAGCGCTACAGTATATAAATTATTTTGATAGTTGTCTTATGTCCAAAAAAAATTTATGCTGAAGGCTTGTTTATTTTGTGTTTTACCAAACTTGTACAAAATAACTTTTAAACAAAACTGAATTTGAGTAAGTGCATAGATGGCAGCAAGTTTATTAGGCTGCTGTCACTTTAAGACCTAGGACCAGATTTACTAAATAGGGCAAATTAGCAAAAGAGTGAATTCTAAAACATCGCTGATGGGCGTTTAAGTCAAATAATGGCGCAAATACCAGTCATTATTGACGAGCGCAAATTTCAGTAAACCACGTTGCATGATTCATTTTAATACTCTCCTCTCATAAATTTTGCAATGGGAACTATTGTGTAAATACATATTGAGTAAAGTCAGGTGCAAAAATAACTGCATCCACGCCTTTACAGTGCTAATTCTTCACTGCGCGTCTTTAGTAAATCTCTACATATTATTTTAATGATGGTTTGCGCTGGCATAAGCTGTTAGTAAATCTGGCCCATAATGCACAGAATATACTGACTGACACATACTTAATTTTCCCCCAACAATTTATGTTCACAAAACATTGGTCACCAATTTGACCATTCAAACATGTGACCATGGGTGTTTTCGGTTATTGCGCATAATTATTATTAATTATTATAAATTTTTACATCAAGCACACACCACTCTTTATTTTGTCATTCATTCATGCTTCTTTATCACACTAACGTGTCAATAACTAAGTAGTACTGCACTTTTTGTGATTATTTTGCAGTTAAATGTTAGCTGGTTTGTAGAAAAGAAGATATTTTGTTGATTATGCATTGCATTGGTTGATCACGCAACTGCAAAAAATGGAGGGAGTATTAAAACAATTGCTTAGTAAAGGGTCAATTCTTCATCATACTGCAGATCTTACCAACTATAGACAGGATGACCACGATAAAGTCGAATACATTCCAGCCGACGGTAAAAAAGTACTGTCGTAGCGCGGCCATCTTTAGCACACATTCGCTGGTGAAGAGCACAATGAAACCAACATTGATCCAGTACAGCACTCCCATCGTTTGTTTATTCCTTGACTGCTCTTCCGTCTCCATCATCATAATGAGCATATTGAGCGAGATAAGGACCATAATGAAAATGTCAAATGCCTGTTTGGTTACGAGGTCAAAGATGAATCCTTGAATCTTGTTCTAAAAACAAATGAGAATTTATACATAAAAAGATGAACATCAAGTCATTCCAGCCCCTTTTTGTTTTATATCTTCTGTGAGGCAGAATTGTTGTGCTTCTCTATTCCTCATAACAAAAGTGGTCGTGATTTATATAGGGGAAATCTTAACAGCAGTCTATATATATATATATATATATATATATATATATATATATATATATATATATATATATATATATATATATATATATATATATATATATATATAGAAAAAAATAACCAAAAACTTTAGATTTATGGAAAAAAGAACAGATTAGAGATTCTGCCTCATTTTGGATTTCATAGAAGAAAAAAAAGAAAAGTTATGGCATGATATGATGACAAGAATGTTTTTCAAAGAAATGCTTACTTTTGGCCTTGGAATGGGTTTTTGAGGTTTTTTTGAGCCTAGCTTCTTCATAGCGTTGTAGTATTTCTTTTGCTCTTCTGTCATGAAAATGTCTTGACCCCCAAAGTAAAGACAGAAGAGACAAAAAGATCATTTTGGGACTGAAACGGCCTGGCTGTATATACTTTGTAAAACCATTTTTGTAGAGCATCCATTGGGTACACACACTTATTATATATACTCAGAAATATCTGAGTCAAAATCATTTCAAATGCTTTTTTTTGCAGGAAACTAGCATTAAAAGAAACAAATATTAAACAAAATTAGAAGCAGATGGCTTTGTCGTCAAGCTTATAGTATATATACTTATCTTTTTCTTCTGCTGATTGAAGTTGTCAATGATGACGCCAATGAAGAGATTTAATGTGAAAAAAGCTCCAAGGATGATGAAGATGACAAAAAAGAGGTACATATACAGATTCACCTCATACTCTGGTTGGTCATCTACCTGCAGAGATGGACATGATTATAAGAATGGTGAATCATAATTGTGAATGAAATATTACTGAAGCAGCTGTGAAATGACAATTAAAAAAGACTTACATTGCGAGAGTCTACCGCTGCATACATAATGGGCATCCACCCTTTAAAAGTGGCCTTGACAAAATGAAGAAAACTTGACATTTTATTTTTTGATTTGTGTAATTATTTTGCATGGGAAATAATATTTTATATTAAAATCTAAATAAAAAACTCTCTCATATTTATTGACCATCAAATGCTTACCACTTGTAGCAGGGCCAGGTATCCATTTCCTACATTGTCGAAGTTAATCTTCAAATTTCTCCATTCGAGTTCATCGGGGTTTCCGAGACACTCCGTTATATTACGGATATCTGTGGAAGACATTCGCTTTCCCGAGGTTTTGTTTACACATTCGTAAAACTTCCCGGCGAAGTAGTTGACGCCCACGATGCTAAAAATGAGCCAGAAGATGAGGCAGACCAGCAGGACGTTCATGATGGAGGGGATGGCGCCCAGAAGAGCGTTCACAACCACCTGCGTCAACAGAAACATCACAAACTCACAAAGCGTCATGAATAATGTGCAATCGTCACGGAAGCACTTTGTTTTACAGATCATTCAATGGTTAATTTGCCGCAACTCAAAAATGAACAGTAAAATTATATTATATCGGTAAAATATTGTTTATTTCTCATGTTTAGCTAGTGTGTTTATCAAAACGTGACTTTTATTGTATTTTCCATTAAATATTTTGAATCTTCTTAAATATAATGGTGGATTGGATGAAATGATTATTCATTTGAGTGAAATAAAAGCAGCATGCTGTTAGGTAATTTCAGAGTGAAAACATCAATATTGATATCACATACGTATATAACTTTTTGCCATATCACCCTGCTCTATTATAGGCCTGATACACCCGTAAAACTAAGTGCATCCGTATTTTATTCTGTTGACATTTGGTAAAGAGAGGAAAACACATGAGTGCAATGAGAGTCTGCCGAGTGCGTAATGGTTAGCAGTAACAATGACAGGAGGACACATCATAACCGGCAATGACCATAACGATCGAGGGAAGCTGGGAAAAAAGAAACAGGAATGGAGGGAAAGTTCTTGGTGCAAGTCGATCTGTGTACTCACTATTTTGTCTGTTTTATAGTTTGGATGATTGTGCAAAGTTCAGAATTGAAAAATCATCTGAATCTGAAATGTGACCACACTATGTTGATTTGGAGCAATTTAAAGAAATTAGGCTGCGAATATATAAAATATAAATGATAAAACATATACAGTATAAAATATTACATTTTGAATACATAATCTCCCTCTCTCTTTCTCTCTCTATAACAGTGAATTTAACCTGATAAAATGATTATCTGTGATGAAAAATGATAAATAAATAATAAAATGATCATTTTGTATTTTATTATAATATAATTTATATAATTCATATATTATTTTACAGGAATCGAAATGCTATTTAGATGCCTCTCAATTCAGTTCTGAATGACGCACAATCTTGACAACCTTGGCATGAAAAAGCATGACCTTTAAGAAGTACGGTGAAGCCAGAGTATTAACGTTAACTGTAAATGAACGAACACAAAAAGAAGTGAAAGCACATGTTAAAGGCACTCAGCAGCACAGTGCATTTCTAGACACTGTCAATACAAACAGAGGAGAGATCAGTGATTGCCACGTGAGGGGAAGTCATTGCAACGTCACAAGCGTTTGCTCAATAACAGCACTATCGACCCCCGCCCCTGAGCTCATTACATAAAGCAGCACGTCAATGCTCCCTAACATCGCTTGCAATTCACAGCTTGTAACTGTTTGACGATGACCAGACACAGGATTATGTCACAATTGAATTTCAATGGTTTCAAGCACCCTGCTGCCAATAAGAAGTTCTTGTTCATTGTCTTTTAGGACGAGTTCATGTTAATCAATTTTACTCAATTTCTAAAAACATTTTAGAGAAAATCAGACACAAATCCAGCTTATTTTCTGCACTGTCTAAAATGAGGAAAGTGTAAAGAGGTTGCCGTCAGTCTTGTTAACTGATCAGGTTTATTGGGGACTCATGCTGTGACACACTTTTAGCTGGGACAGTGAAAGGACGAGACAGAGGGAAAAGACACAGTCATGATCTACTGTACAACAGGCACACATTTCCTCTACGCTCTACAAGTCAACATGAAATCAAGTTGAACATCATTTAGACTGTATATTCATTTTTTTACCTGTTTTATAATATTTAATGTATACTTGAATATATCTATCATGAAAACAAGTCATCCACTGTTTAAATTGCTACAATCTGGAGTAGAAACGTATTATCTCTTTAAAAACTTGTTATCGGCCTATAATACATTTTTATTTTTAAACAGCCTTATGTGCAATTTACATGTTTGATTACAAATCACTTTAATATTACATTATAAAAATAGAGAGATTATCATTAATTCTTAAAGTGACGGATATAGGCTACTGTGGCTACAAATAAACAGAAACGGACTCGGCTATTTTCATAAACGTTAAAAATAAATGAATTTCTATTTTATTTATTTAATTTTGTGTGACTAATTTTGAGTCCGGATACATTAATTCATTATGATCAATGTGTCACTTATTCTATAGTAAAACATCGATTCTTTTGAACTTAAATATTTAACAAAGCATGCAAACAAACGGCCACTCTTATCATGTTCGTTTTGTGATTGAGTAGTTCCAGTGACTTATTTCTAAGTTTTCTGATAACTTCTCTTTGTTGGTGAAATGCTGGGATTGCGTGACGTTGTTCATGAGAGGCGTGTAAAGGGCGTGTTTTAGTGAAGCGGAGCTTCACGCCCTGACTACTGTGGAAACCCTGCACTATTCTGACCTCGGTGCTACTGGCCCGAGGCTATTAGCCCCGCCCAACCCCACCCGGCCCGTTTTAAGCCCTGGCTTGCACTGGCCCGACAGTGGAAATGCAGCTATTGATGGAATAGAGTCCTCTCTACAGTAGTCAACATTTGAAGTGTATCAAAACCTTTCATCAAAAACCAAAACAATACCCGTTCTTGTCTTAGGACAGCTTTGATTAACTTTTGTGATCCATTTCAGAAGTCCTTATATAGATGTATATGATCAAATTCCATTACGTTTCTATGTAAGCAGATTTAAAAAATAATGATTTATATATGTAAATGAATAAATAGTCCACATTAAGAGATTTTACCCTCATTCCCTCAAAGCGTGAGAGGGCTCGGAGCGGTCGGAAGGCTCTCAGGGTTCGGAGAGATTTGATGGCGCCCAGCTCTGAATAATCCAGGGCGTTGGCCACCAGGCTGATCAGAGAGACCTACACATCAACAGAGCTCATTAGGAGAAAAGCAGTCTCTGCGGGTTCTTCTTCTAAATGTACAAATGTCTAGTTCACTCTGTTATCAGACAGCAATACCCACATGCATAACACACACAAAAAGCCATCATTTCCAATGCACTCTTGATAATGGTGCTTTTATTGATGTGCACCTGCTGCCTGCGTTGTTTTAGCCCCCAGTTCACTAATCAAAGACTCATGCAAATCTCACTACTTATCGCAAATATCTGCAAACTTGCAGACAAAATCTGAGCTAAATGCCAAATAGTCCTGTCATTTCACTGTCAAGAATTATAAGTGAAGGAATTATTTATTTATTATATATAACTATTTATCTATTATACATAATAACTTTTATTTCAGCTACAGTACTTGCCAATGCAAATTATTTACCTGATAAAATAAAATAAAAAGCAAAAAATGTTTCTATATATTAACAAAACTTTAATGAAAACTAAAAAGAAAACATATAAGTTATTCGAAATAGTAATAAAGTGTTAAAATATATAATAGTATCTTATCCCTATTATGAGGAATGAAATGATATACGTGTAAATTAATGACAGCATAATTATCAGTTTTTGGTTTTACATACACCTTGCAGAACCAGCTAAATGAAAGTAATTATATATATATATAAAAAATGCATCATGCTTCTTTCTTGACCATCAGTGAATGTTTGCACTATTATCGTATTTTTATGAGTCCATCAAATAAAGTAAAACATCATTTAGACTCTGCTAGAAAGGGTTCAAATATGCAGAAGATCCTGAAAAAAAACTTAAGACAAACAGGACCTGGAGGATTTTTCTGAAGAACAGCAGTCAATGTACATGCTCATAAGAAACAAGAGACAGACATCGCAAATCATTCAAGAAGTATCAAGCATATGGGAATTTTTGAATGGGGTAATTTTTGTTAAATTCATCCGTTATTTTTTCTTGTGGACTATATGTAAACATCTGTATGTGAAATAGTTTTATCATTATATAGATTCTGCAAGGTGTATGTAAACTTGCGACCACAACTGTCTCTGTAATCTTGTGCAGCACATATTATATTCAATCAAAAGCTGAACCTACATCAACAATAATAAAATCCAGCCAGCACCAGAGATTGGTGAAGTATTTGGCAAAACCATAGGCGACCCATTTCAGCAGCATCTCCAGAATGAAGATGTAGGTGAACACTTTATCAGCAAATTCCAAGATGGTCTTTATGGTCTTCCTCGAATTAAGGTAAATGTCCTCAAATGCCTGAAAAATGTTGGAGATGTAAAGATATAAAGGGTTAGAATTAAAATACTGATTTTACATGCCCATAAAAACCAACAATATTTGTGTGTTCACGTCAAACGTCCAACTCTGTTGAAAGCGAGTCAAGGCTGTACCTTGTGACACACTGACAAACAAAACAACACGTGCACTTCCCTCACCAGAGCGCCACTGCTGAGCAGAATCATGAGGATGATGAAGCTCTCAAACCAGCTGTGCTCCACGATGTTATAGCACGTCTGTCTCAGCAGCCACCATTTCTTCCACATGCCCTTTTCTGCATCCACCTGGCAGCACGGGAACTTCTGGACACACCCTGAAAAACAAAGAATAGATCTGCAGAGATTAACAAATAAGGTGGTGAATAAGTATAATAATGAGTTTGATTTAAAAAGACAACGTGGGATGGACTATTATGGATTATTATTTTCTCCAACATAAAGCGAAGGTTTGAAGTTCAAATGTCTATAACGTCTACAAACACGCAGCTTTAAACTTCACATTACATTAACTGATGGACTGGAGTGGTGTGGATTACTTCTGGATTATTGTGATGTTTTTATCAGCTGTTTGGACTCTCATTCTGACGGCACCCATTCACTGCAGAGCATCCATTGGTGAGCAAGTGATGCAATGCTACACTTCTCTAAATCTGTTCTGATACAGAAATAAATTCATCTATATCTTGGAGGGAATTTTTTTTGATGTTGTCAATTTTTGATTCAACTTTTCATTTTTTCCAAATACTTTTAACTAACTAGTATGAAGGCAGGAACATCACAAGCAAGACTGTTTATCACATTAACTATGAACATGCCACACTATTTTCATAGTTTTACAATCACAAAGTGGTGCCACAAATTTTGTCCATAAATTTTCATCTTAAAGGAACACTCCGACCAAGTAACCACTCCGTCCAAGTAACATTAGCTGTGCTCCTACGCCTAGTGAGAATATAGTTCCCAGTATTTATACGATTAAAAATGGCCTCTGTCTCATATAGCCTTGTTATTTGTACACGCTGTGACTATACAGATCACAACATGTAAATAGGAAAATGTTTGCATTATTTGTCACTTATTGGGATTACTATGCTAACAGTATCCATTTACATCCAGTCTTTGTGCTAATCTAGGCTAGCGGTGGGTGCGTCAAATAACACTTACAGAACGCACAGAAATGAAAAAGGTATGTATGGACTTATCTAACTCTGGAGGATACTGTGAATAAGCTAAAGTCCCAAAAAGTCAGAGTGCTCCTTTAAGAACTGTTGTTTAATGTTCCTGTTGTGAAATGTTTGTCTTGAAATGGTTAAAAAAAATATTTATTTAAAACAAACACCACTTAGTTATCCAATCCTATGACATTTGGACGTTTTAAGCCTGACTTAAGCTTCAAAACATGTAATAAATCCATGCAAGAAAAATATTATTAATACGCATCAAATTTATTCAATAGAAAAAGCATTCAAAACAGAGACGGAACACGTGATAAAAACCATGTGTGCCATGTGTTATTCTGCCTATTGTCATTAGGTTAGTTAAATTCAAACACTATTGAAAGTGATTTGAGTCTTCAGATTGAGTGACGCACAGACAAATAAAACAATGTGCATTTCCCTTCAGAATTTTTAAGTGTTTATTTGGGCCCATTGTAAATAACATGGCATTTCCCACCGTCTTATTATGGTGAAGAAACTATTAGCAGCATCACCTGGTGTGAAACAGGCTTCTGGATCCGTAGATTCCTCAAGTTCAGAGTCCAAAGCATCTTCTCCATCTTTACCAAAGTGTCTGAGGTCCACCGTGCTGCCCTCCGAAGAGCTGGGAGCCACGTCAGACAGCTTCTGCAAGAGCAGCACAGACACACGTTACTATGACAACACGGAGGAGATGATACATGTGCACAGGGTCAGTCCGTCGTTTCAGCTGAGTCACTGTGCAAAGTAGAAATAAGCCTTGCTTGGTCTGATATCTCGAGTGCTTAAAACCATTCATATAGAATATGACGTTTTGGTTTCTTTTAAACAGTGGGGTACTTAACAAATTGCTCTTTCTTTAACCCCTTTGAATCCGTGTATCATTCGTTTTTTGTAGTGGTGTACCCGTATGGAGTGAGTTTTGGTTCTTTATTACATGCGAGAAAATAAAAGATCTGAGAGAAAAAAAAAAGTTTGAGAGAAAAAGTTATCACACTGATAGCAAAAAAACATTTCATGAGAGAAAAAAGAATATTTGAGAGAAAAAGTTTTCATGCCAATAGCAAAAAATAATAATATTTGAGACTAAAAAAAGTTTTGAGATAAAGTATTTTGTCATAGAACATAAAAAAATATATATTTGAAATTACTTCTGAGAAAAAAAATCTCTCTCAAAATACTTTGAAAAAAACTCTCAAATATATATGTTTTGCTATCAGTGTGAAAATATTTTCTCTAAAAAAAAAAAGTGTTTCTCTCGAAACGCTTTTCTTTGCTCTTGATGCAATTTCTTGCTCTCGTGTCAGGATTTTGCTTTCACTGTGAGAATTGTGTCATGGGCGGGGCCACGTTCCTATTGGCCAGTCGGGTGAGCATCGTCTTGTCTTGGGAGTCGAACTGAATCATTACACCATTGTTCGGTTCACCTGCATAGATGCCGTATCTGCCTTATGGCTAGTTAAGTTGAGCAGTGAGCACGGACACTCCAATGTTTGGGTAAGATGATGACACACAGCTGGCTGAGCAAGTTCAGTATCACTGAAGATTAAACATTAAAAAATAGCACTCATATTCATGAATGAATGTGTATTATATTATTTGCTTGCTAATCGCTAGTAAAGCTAACCAGCCATCATGCTAGGTAAACTTGCAAACTCACCTGGTTTATACTATGTTTAAATCAAATGCCAAATTAATGTTTTGATTTAGATAGTTTCACGCCTTATTTAGTGAGTAGTGAGCTAGTTTCTACCTTTGCACTTGTCTGCTAGCCTCAAAGCACCTGAAGAGTAACTGCTTGTTCTTACAACCTCCCGCACAACTTTCAACTAACGCTAGTATGCATGGAAAGTGGCAACCCTACAACTAGCTAACGTTAGACAGTGATTGACATACCGTTTGAAAGATTTAAAAGAAAAAATAATTACCATGACAGTACAGGCACAAACATATTTGTGGGTTGCTAATGTAAGAGTTAGTCCTAGACCTGCAATTTACCTTGTCAGCTCTAGACCTCAGCTAGATGGTAAAAAAAATTTAGAATAAGCCCTGTGTAGCTGGGTTTGTGAGCTATACATGCAGTGTAGCTAAACATCTGCAACAACCATACAAAGACTATTTTAAACAAAACTAGGTGGGACACTTTCAAACGGTATATCAATCACTGCTCACTACTCACTAAATAAGGCGTGAAACTATCTAAATCAAAACATTAATTTGGCATTTGATTTAAACATAGTATAAACCAGGTGAGTTTGCAAGTTTACCTAGCATGATGGCTGGTAAGCTTTACTAGCGATTAGCAAGCAAATAATATAATACACATTCATTCATGAATATGAGTGCTATTTTTTAATGTTTAATCTTCAGTGATACTGAACTTGCTCAGCCAGCTGTGTGTCATCATCTTACCCAAACATTGGAGTGTCCGTGCTCACTGCTCAACTTAACTAGCCATAAGGCAGATACGGCATCTATGCAGGTGAACCGAACAATGGTGTAATGATTCAGTTCGACTCCCAAGACAAGACGATGCTCACCCGACTGGCCAATAGGAACGTGGCCCCGCCCATGACACAATTCTCACAGTGAAAGCAAAATCCTGACACCAGAGCAAGAAATTGCATCAAGAGCAAAGAAAAGCGTTTCGAGAGAAACACTTTTTTTTTTTTTTTGAGAAAATATTTTCACACTGATAGCAAAAAATATATATTTGAGAGTTTTTTTTCAAAGTATTTTGAGAGAGATTTTTTTCTCAGAAGTAATTTTTAAAATTTCAAATGTATATTTTTTATGTTCTATGAGAAAATACTTTCTCTCAAAACTTTTTTTAGTCTCAAATATTATTATTTTTTGCTATTGGCATGAAAACTTTTTCTCTCAAATATTCTTTTTTCTCTCATGAAATGTTTTTTTGCTATCAGTGTGATAACTTTTTCTCTCAAACTTTTTTTTTTCTCTCAGATCTTTTATTTTCTCGCATGTAATAAAGACACATTTCTAACTCCATATACCCGACTAAGGATTTTCATAAATGAATCTCAGACACAGATAGTCAAATCATATTTTTGGGGGCGGGGCAAAATACATTGAGTGAAGTCAGACATTTGACAGCCATAATCACTGATGTTAACACACAGGGAAAATGTGTAACAAATGCCTCGGAGATACAAATGGGGTTAATAATGTTTTTATATTTGGATTAAAAGATAGTTAACACTAAACATCAGCGAAACCCTATCAATTCACAATTTTTACAATAGTGCTCTCATTATAAAGTTAGCCTAAATGACAGAAGTTATTAATGTTCTGCATCTCTGTTTTGAGCTGCGCAAGCTGAAGATGACCAGTAGAGTGAGCATTTGATAGCAAGTTTTTAATCAATGGGATTAAACTCATAATTCAATGTAGAATACGCTTCGTTATTTATACAACATAACGTTAATATTAGGACTTATAGGGTATCTGCAAAAAGGACCTGGATTCACGTGAACATATCTGCGGGGCTCTGAATGAACTCCTTCTGTTGATGGGTTCTTCACAAAACATTGTCCAGAATCACGGCAGCTAAACTCTAAACATTCACAGCCTTTTATTATAATGGTCTTCTCATGATAATAGTATCTAAATAACAGTCCCAGATGATAGTTATTAATATTCTGCATTGTTGTTTGTCCTGCTCGTGCTGTGCACTGAAGAGATATCACTGTAGTACTACAATGAAGCGCTTGACTCAAAACCAAATGCATCTTATATCAGGTAAATAATATATCCACGATATATATACACCGGCTGAAATGTTTTGAAATCACTTGTACACTACCTGCTAGAAAAAAATCCATTCTCTGCCCGTGTCAGTTTGAGTCTTGGTAAAGTTTTAAAGCCCTGCCACCAAGATGCTCCTCTGTCCGTCACGGATAATAGAAGTGAAACATAAATCTATAGGGGTGGTTAGATTTATTCACACACTTTAAAATATTAATTTGAAGCTTCTTTCATTTCAGATTCTTATTCACGGCTTTATCATAATAGGCTGCATATTAACTTATTGGGAGAAAACTTGTAGTTCTATGTGAAATCAGACATTTGAGCGCTCACATATAGTCAGAATGGCATAATCATAACCGCCAGCAAATATTCGACTGTGAGATTAGTAGTCAAATCAGGCTCCTTGAATCGAAGCATTGAATTGTTGACTATTTGGGGTCACCCCTAATTTTTGGATTTAATATTGAAAGTAGAAAATTTAGAAAGTGGCACCTTTTTCGTTTTTTCGGGGGTTTTTTTTTCTTCCAAAAAAAAAAGAATTCTGTTAGAATTTTCTTTTTTCGTTCATGGGTGGAAAAATGAATAAACAGCTTGAATATTCGATTTCTACACATGGGCAGGAATTAAACGCCCCTTATTGCTGATTGGTCAGCCGGAGATCAAACCATTCAGTCATCAGTTCTTCTGCAGTATCACGAAGCAGAATAACAGTCCTCCATTGCTGTAGTCGTATGGATTAATAACCCATTTTATTGCAACTACATTTTTCTCATCAAACAGCTTGACACAACTTGTACTGGGGCAGAGTCTAGACAGAGCTTTCTTCTGTGTAGACCACCTAACAGCTAAAGTAAAATATAAGAAGTATATAGTCTAATATTTAATGAAATTTTCTTCTCTAGAGTTTATTTCTCTAGCAAACTAAAGAACTGTGTACACTGATGACTTGCCAGAGGTAAATTAATGTTTTATTGATGTCTTTCTGTGGTTGAACCACTGATTGAGCCATTACATGAGGCATGAGATGTTCATTCATGTTTATTTCATGTTTAAACTAGTAGTTAAGAGGGCTCCATGCTGCTGTTTGAACTGAGGCAATCTGTCGCGCCACTTTAAAGAGCGTCAAAACGGCTTTTAATGTTTCAATTTCCAGAGAAGGAGAATATATAGACAGATATAGATAATTTGAAAGATGGGTCTTTGACAATATATACAATTTTCCAGTGAAGTTCCAAATTGTGCAGCACTTAAAGCAATGCTGAATTTGTTCGGTACACATGCATACTGAACCGAAATAACTATTTAAATTATCCGGTATGAGTATGTGTACTGTTACACATTTGTGTTAAAATTCTCAGTTTGTGTTCTACTGAAGAAACAAAGCCACCTACAGTACATATTGGATGCCCTGGGGTTGAGCAGGAAAACATTTTCATTTTTGGGTGATCTATCCCTTTAACCACATAAAAAAAAATGGACAATGGCCCGGCGAGGAAGAGGGAGCCACAATTCAATAATGTTTAGGGGGCCCGGAAACCATAGCGGAGCCCCTGATTGTACAAACACTGAAAGTTGAATAAACACTGAAGCTGAAATTATATTAAGCCTGTCCTGGTGAACATGGTGGAGTCTGCTAAAAATGTACCATCAGTTAGATTTTCAGCTAATGCAGATTGTAGAATGATGCAAGCATGCTATGATGAAATTAATATGCAACCAAGACGTCTGGATGGCTCGAGTCCTTGTTTGGCCCAAGACCTTTTCTGTCTAATGTCATTTCGACAATCAGTTTGAGCAACAATGCAACTGGTTTGGATATCTACTGTAGTATGTTTCAGTAATGGAACTCCCAGATAAAAGTGATTACTTTGGATAGTTATTGTTATGCATTTATGAATTTGTCAGACGTTTTTATTCAAAGCTACTTACATTGCATTGAAAATAAGCATTTTATCAGCTCATGCATTGTGTGGTAAGGTTGGTATCACAATGTTCTCTACAAGTTGCCTTCAGACAAAATCTTCAATCAATCCGATGATGTCAAATACTCTGTGATCCTTTATAAGGCTTGTCCAATTAATTTAATTCTGAATAAGAACCGTTTCTTACAGAAGTTTTAAGCGGCCATGCATTATAATTTTTTTCCTTCTTGTTTTCCCATTATAACGACTTACTTTTCTAGTTATCTCAACATAACGAAAAGTCGTTTTCTCGTTATAACAATGAAAGCCTAAAATAGAAAATTAAATTAAGTCGTTATAATGAGAAAACTACTTTCGTTATGTCGAGATAACGAGAAAATTAAGTCGTTCTAATGAGAAAACAACTAAGGGTGCTCCGATCACGATCGGCCGATCATTAATGCGCATCTCATCAGTAAAGCCGGTTTTCTAATCAGCGGTTAATTCCATCAGGTGCGTGATTTCACATAGAGCAGCTGTTACTACACAGAGCCGTTGTTAACTGAGAAAATGCGCCAAAAAACGCTGAAAATTAAGTGGATTTGCGCATCTTCTCTATTAACAACGGCTCTGTGTAGTAACAGCTGCTCTATGTGAAATCAAGCACCTGATGGAATTAACCGCTGATTAGAAAACCGGCTTTACTGACGAGATGCGCATAACGATCGGCCGATCGTGATCGGAGCACCCCTAAAAACAACTTTCATTGTGTCGAGTTAACGAGAAAATTAAGTTGTTATAACGAGAAAACGTTTTTCATTATGTAGAGATAATGAGAAAATTAAGTCGTTATAACGAGAAAACGTTTTTCGTTATGTAGAGATAATGAAAAAATTAAGTCGTTATAACGAGAAAACAAGAAGGAAAAAAATTATAATGCATGGTCGCTTAGAACTTCCATAGTTTCTTGATTGTTAGCTCTGTATAGCTGTGTATGCATTTGCAGAGAGACCTGAAATCAATTGTAACTCAACGATTGAAAGAGAACGCTAACACTATTATCTATGACTGAAGATGAACGAGAATGATATAAGTGTTATGGCAGGATCTGAAGTGCGCAAACAATCCAATAGATAGAAACATATTATTTTTTCATGCATGGTAAAAGCTGTCTAAACGGTTATTTGGGAAGCATATTGAAAAGGTCTTACAGGTCTCCTCTCATTGTAAACCTTGAGAGCATCTAACAAATGCTGTAAAGATAGATCACATTAAAGTTGTGAGACAGAGAACAAGGAAAAAACACTCACTGTTTGGTCTGGAGGTAAAAAAAAATGGTCTGAGTGCTAGAATTATGGATACATCAATGGGAGCAATAATACAAAATAATCTGTTGATGTCTTAGAGGCGAACAATCAGATATAGGATTGCAAAGGGGTGGAAAATTGTCAAAAATCCCTGGAATATATATATTTTAATAAATCCTGAAAATTTTTCCAAAATTTACTGGAAATTTTCCACCTTTTTGCAACCATAATCAGAGATCATGGCTCTTTTTTGGAGGCTGGGGGATTTTTATTCCAATTTACACCCAATTTAGCTTACCTTCAGGCCATCCAAGATGTAGATAGAAATTTCTATTAAATGTAGAAATTTAGCAATCCTGTTTGAACACTCTGACGGCACCCATTCACTGCAGAGGATCCACTGATGATCAAGTGATGTTATGCTACATTTCTCCTAATCTGTTCTGATGAAGAAACAAACTTGGATGGCCTGAGGTTGAGTGAATTTCTAGAGAATTCAATTTTTTGGGTTAACCTGTAATGTGCTGAATTATAGCACAAGGTGCATGGTAAATAAAAATTACAATTCAGCTTTCCGTGGGAGGCAGTTTTATTCAATAATTTGTGCCTGTCATTCCTTAAAATGCTTCCTATTGCCTCTGTAGGATTTTTTGAGTGTCAGTTGAAATCATATCACCCTTCACAAACCTAAAGCAGTACACATCTTAGAACAACTTCAAAGAGATTGGCATACTGTACGACTGCTCAGTGAATAGATGTTTATATGCCCAAACCACAGACCGCCACATCCTCGTTTCCCAGCAGAAAGCAATGAGCGTGTTATCATGAGGCTAGCATTCACACTCAGCACTTTAATGGCAGATAATGCGATCTGAAGACTGATATTCCCTGACCTCCCTTGCATAGTGGGTCAAGCTACATGTTGATGTAATCCACAATGCACTTACTGCAATTAACCCGACCGGAAAATATGAGAAATTCAGTGACACTACTGAAAAGCTTTCATTTTTGGCACCATGTACGTGACAATAACAACACCAAATGACTTTGGTTATGGTAGTTTACTCACCAAAAGACATCTGTTATTCAGGTATTTAGACATGAACTAGGACCTTCAGTGAACACAAATTAAAAATGGCTTCTAGCCTAAATTATGTGTGCATTATACCAGCCTGGAGCATGTAATGATATAATGTGCCATCAATAGCAGTTTGTTTCCTCAAGTTAGGGTGCACTGCTGTGATACTGCAAATAAAATTCCTACAACCACCATTTGAAGAGTCTTTGGGTATGCACTTATGAATGTGGTGTTGGAAAACCACTTGTCTGATGTCAAACAGACGTAAGGGTCCCCTTTTTGCGGTTTTAATGCATATTCGATGATCGAATCACGATCGGATTACACTTGACCACATCAAAAGCCAGGAGTAAATGCACCCAAGATGCATTGAGATCAGATCACTACAAAACTCATGTGTGGTGTCTAAAGAAAAATGTTGATAATTTCAATCATTTAAGTGCCATGTCAAATGTAGCTCACATTTGCCCAGCTGGTTTTTGGTATCTCACTTCCTTCCCCAAATACAAGCATTTCTAAACCCTAATAACATCCAATACTGTGGGAATATTCATAGAGAAGGGTTTGCAAAACCATACACTTTATCTTTATCCATTAAATGACAAAAATAATCTGAATTATGTAATGTATCAATGTTTTAAAATTCGGCTAATGTCAGAAATGCTTCTGACTTACAGTATACCCTACTGTTAAAAAATGTGGGGTGATTACGAATTTTGGCTGCATATTGCTGTTTTATTTTAAAAGGGGACATTTTGTCCTTAAAGCGATAATTCACCCAAAAATGAAAATCACCCCATGATTCACTAACCCTCAAGCAGACCACTTTTTTATGATGGATGGATGCAGTTTATTGGTTGTCTATTGGACTATTGAATATCACCCATTCTCTGCGATTATACAGCTTGAAAGAGCAGGACATTTTTAAATATAACTCTGATTGTATTCGTCGGAAATAAAAAAAAAGTCGTAAACACCCCGGATGGCTTGAGTAAATTATGGGGTAATTTTAATTTTTAGGTGAACTATCCCTTTAAAGGTATACTCCACCCCAAAATGAACATTGTGTCATTAATCACTTATCCCCATGTTGTTCCAGACCCGTAAAAGCTTTGGAAGATGATGGGGGCAAGTGATTAATGACAAAATTTAAATGTTTGGGTGGAGTATACCTTTAAGGTCCTGACTGTAGCTATATTTTATACTTAGTTTAGGGATGAAAGGAAATGAGAGTGAATAATAATAACAATAAAACACATTTGAGACAAAATTTGTTCTCTCTGCATTAACACAGCCAAAATGATTTTTTTTTTTTTAAGTATGCACAAGGGTTAAAAAATGTATATGTAAAGGAGACTTAATTTCTGCTTAAAATCTCCCTGGTCTATCTGAGGTTTAAAAAAAAAACCTGAAACCAGCAGCTTACCTCTTTATCGTCTAGGTCTGAAGAAAGGCTACTGAAATCCTCAGTGTTGAGGCACTCAAAGTCTGACTCCTCGACAGCGATCGGGACACTGACGGTCAAGCTTGGGTTGCTGATAAAATCCTCTGTGTCACTATCCATGTCCGTACTTCCGATGCCTTTAACCAGCTCTAGTGAGGTGTGGTCGGAGTTTATTTTCTTGCAGTTTCTCAAAATTATGCTCCCATCTATGGTTTTCTTTTTTGGCTTCTGCTTTCTTATACAGCCACTCCTGAAGAAATTCTGAAGGCAGGCCTTGACTACAGCAAAACCTTTCTTGATTCGACCAACCGCTATCTGCAGGTTGTTCTTTTCAATATCTTCTCCGGGGGCTGCGAGGTTGTCGGCACTGAATGAGCTGAGCAGCAGAGCGAGGAACAGGTTCAAAACCTGCAAAATTTGGAAGGAACCAACTATAGATTGACACAATTCAGATTTTTTTGTGTGTGTTCATTTGTTAAAAGTTAAAAGCCATACATACCACCAGATTTCCAATCACCATGACCATCATGTACACAATCAAGCACAATTGCGTTCCTGACACTTCCATGCAGTCCCACATGGTCTCGATCCACTCTCCACACAAAACCCTGAAGACGATCAGGAACGAGTGGAAGAAATCGCTCATGTGCCAGCGAGGAAGCGTGCAATCCTCAGAAATCTTACACACACAGTCACGGTAGTTCTTCCCAAACAGTTGCATGCCCACCACAGCGAAGATGAAGACGATGATGGCCAGCACAAGCGTTAGGTTGCTCAAGGCGCCAAGAGAGTTACCAATGATCTTGATCAGCATGTTCAGAGTCGGCCAAGACTTAGCTAGTTTGAAGACTCTTAGCTGTGACAATAAGGGGCATAAAAGATTAGTTTGGGCAAGTAGAGATGCACATTATATATATATATACTTTTATAAGAATCTGCTGATGTGTAGATTTCCTGTTGTTTTACATTTGGATTACCTTTGAAGTCATCTAATGCTGATTTAAAGCTAATCTTTATATATATATATATATATATATATATATATATATATATATATATATATATATATATATATATATATATATATATTAATCATATTTATTAAAAACAATATTTGATAGCACTGTTAAATATAGTATTTAGCAAATCTCACTTATATTTTTATAAATAAAACTATAATTTTATGATGTACATTGTAATGCTGTGATGTCTAAATTCACTTAAATAAATACATAAATATAAAGTTTTAGGTTGTAGTGTTTTAATTATTTATTTATTTTTAATTAATTAGTTTTTATATAAAATACTGTACAAAAGTTTGGGGTTCTATAAGTTTTTCCAATGTTTTTAAAAGAAGTATCTTAAGCCCAGCCAGGTTGAATTTATTTGAATAAAAACACAGTAAAACAATGGTATTGTGGATTATTTTACCCCAGTGAAAAGTTGGCAGTTCAAGTGAAAATTCAAGCCTCATTGTGACACAGCCTTGGATTTTGACCAAAACAAGGTAACTTTGAAACATCAGTTCATATTGTACCTCAGATTGAAAGGGCACCTATGCTGCCTCTTACATGCCTTTTTAGGTTTAGAACATAGCCATTAGGTGTAATGAGATACTCTTACCAATCTGAATGGCCTAAGAAAGCCGATTCCAGGCAAACAAAGTTCCAGGAGACTCAACGTAACTATGATGCTGTCGAAGATATTCCAGCCCTCCTGAAAGTAAGTGTATGGGTCCAACGCAACGATCTTGAATATCATTTCTGCTGTAAAGATGGCTATGAAAACCTGCATGCGAGGAGACAATTCAAGCTTTTTAAATGAACAATAACAATAATAATAACTAGTATTATTATTTATTTATTTACAAAACTAGAGACACCTACTGACTAAATATGGCAATATGTAGATTGAGAAAACATCACCTCAAGTAAAGTGGTTTATATTCTTATTAAAATACTAAAATACTGTTTTAACACCTTCTTTTATAAATGTAATGTACTAGATTATTTTAATTAGTTCATTCAAACTCCTCCATTTCAGTGGGGTTGCACACTAATAACAGTAACTATTTTTAGAATAAGAGAACAAGTCTCACAGTATTGTACGATTTATTAAAATGCTGCTATAAATGTTCTTACCACATTGGCGGTTGTGAGCACTTTAATAAAGGTGGCATCCATGGGGTGATACTCCATGGCCATGAATGCGGTGTTTATCACGATGCAAATGGTGATAAACAGATCCGCAAAGGGGTCCATCATAACCATGTTGACAACTTTCTTTATCTTCAGCCATGTGGGACTGCAATCCCAGATCAGATAACTCTCTGCAAACTCGAACCAGCACTCCACACACTTCTTTTTCAAGACCTCCGACACTGCCATGTTCAACAAAAAAAAAGGACCACAATCTAGGTCAACTAGTATGAATTTCGGCAAACAGAAATGAGCAAACAGGCACTTCGTCAAAAGAAGAGAGTTCATATTTTATTCTGTGAAAAATGAAAAAGACCACTATGAAAGTCAATGAGGACTAAGGCTGTCAAACTCCAAAAAAAAAAAAAAAAAGCATCATGAACTTTAAGGGTAAAATTGGGTATAATTCCCGCCTTTATTTGACACTTATGAGGGGACTTAGTTCTTAATACATTTTAAAACTACAGTACATCTAACCTAAATATTTTTTCATGCAGTGCATTTGTGTTTAACAATTTATAGTGTGGTTTATTCATATGTATATTGTGAGGAAGATTAACTTCAATTTCTACTTCAATAAAAAAAAGAACAAGTAAACAGTCAGTAATAAAATAAGAACAAATAAATGACAAGCAATGGGACAAACAAATACAATAACAAGATATAACTGAAATTAATAGTTTCTCATGTAGGTGTATCCGCAATATTCAGGTACAATAAAGTTACAAAAGTTATTTAGCCATAAAATAACACTGCTTAGTTTTCAATGTATCAATAACCTTTAATGACAGACAGCGGGAGTTTATTTTTATTTTTGTGGTTCCTTTCTCTTTAAGATGCACGGATCTAACAAATACTGTTACACATAAGCTGTGTTTCTCAACTGTTTACATTCGCTTAATAGCTTATATACCAGTCACGTTTAGTATGGACCGTGTTTACATAAATACTCATCAAGATGGGAATTTTTGGTATGTGTTTAAGCACAAAACATAACTTAATTCTGTAACCGCGCTCAGTTTCAGATGCAGCTTTGTGTGCCTGAGATTTGGGTGTGAACTCACAGAAGGGTCTCTGAGAGTGCACTAGTACTAAATTGAGTTCTCTTTGGCGTAATATTGCACTTGAAGATTTAAGCACGTGCAAATGATACATTCTGTCATCTGTCCCGTGTGTGAAATATTTATAGAAATACCCAGCGTTACAAGCGCTGAACCAGAAGGAATAATGCACAATTCCCGTAATCCAGTGCCAAAATTCAACTTTTGAGACTTTTATGGTTCCTTTGCATTTTTTTTAAGCTTGAAAGACTCGATTAAGCTTCAAAGACTTGATTGCACTTGCTACTTTTGCATCATCTCACTCCAAAAGCACAGCGCTCAAATTATAGGTTCACGTTTTTAAAAAAGCATCTTGAGACTTTGCATTTCTTTTCCCGTTCCACTGCCCGATGTCTCACATTTTTCAAAGCAAAAACACATTCTGTGTGATCGGCCCATAAGTGTGTTTGGCATTTAAGGCTTCTTACGGTCAGCAGTGTTGTTGCTGCCACTTGCTACGCTCAATCCTCGCTGTCTCGCTGTTTGCTCATGTGGAAAAGCCCTTGAAAAGCTCTTTGAATCACATCTGCGTCGATATTCTTCATCTGTGTCAAACTGTAAAGAGATCACATCAACAGGAAATACATCAACAAATGTTAAGATGTTGCTTCATTAGTGTTTGCAAGGCAGCGATGTATTGCTATTCATCAATTATTATATGTATACGGGTTCTGCTCATATAATTAGAATATCATAAAAAAGTTTATTTCACTAATTCCATTCAAAAAGTGAAACTTGTACATTATCTTCATTCCTTGCACACAGACTTATATATTAAAAAAAATATCTATTTTAATTTTGATGATTATCACTGACAACTAAGAAAAAATCCCAAAATCAGTATCTCAGAAAATTAGAATATAACTTAAGACCAATAGAAAGAAAGGATTTTTAGAAATCTTGGCCAACTAAAAAATATGAAAATGAAAAGTATGAGCATGTACAGCACTCAATACTTAGTTGGGGCTTCTTTTGCCTGAATTACTGCAGCAATGCGGCGTGGCATGGAGTCGATCAGTCTGTGGCACTGCTCAGGTGTTATGAGAGACCAGGTTGCTCTGATAGTGGCCTTCAGCTCTTCTGTATTCTTGGGTCTGGCATATCGCATCTTCCTCTTCACAATACCACATAGATTTTCTAACTTTGGACCACTCAGCAGCAGTCCAGTCCTTTTTGAAGTGAGACGCTTCTGACGCTGTCTGTTGTTCAAGAGTGGCTTGACACAAGGAATGCGAAGCTGAAACTCATGTCTTGCATACGTCTGTGGTAGTGGTTCTTGAAGCACTGACTCCAGCTGCAGTCCACTCTTTGTGAATCTCCCCCACATTTTTGAATGGGTTTTGTTTCACAATCCTCTCCAGGGTTATCCCTATTGCTTGTACACTTTTTTCTACCACATCTTTTCCTTCCATTCGCCTCTCTATTAATGTGCTTGGACACAGAGCTCTGTGAACAGCCAGCCTCTTTTCCCCATGATTGTGTAGCCTACAGAACTAGACTGAAAGAACATTTAAAGGCTTTGCAGGTGTTTTGAGTTAATTAGCCGAATAGAGTGTGACACCAGGTGTCTTCAATATTGAACCTTTTCACAATATTCTAATTTTCTGAGATACTGAATTTGGGATTTTCCTTAGTTGCCAGTAATAAACATCAAACTTAAAAGAAATAAAAATTTTAAATATATCAGTCTGTGTGTAATGAATGAATATAATATACAAGTTTCACTTTTTGAATGGAATTAGTGAAATAAATAAATTTTTTGATGATATTCTAATAATATTACAAGCACCTGTATATATATATATATATATATATATATATATATAAAAGACAAAATATCTTTTATTTTTAATGATAGACTTCAGATTTTTGGCTGGTGGAATTTTTTTTATTTATTTTCATTTAGTTTAACAGTTCTTTTGTTGCCTTGCAAGCACTTCTGATTCATTTTGGACATTTTAACCACTTTGAGAATGTCTTTGTTTGTGCCAAATGGCACTGCTATTTATTTAAAAATAGCAAGACATTATAAATGTTTATAAAATACAGTAACATGCCTTTTATAATACAAAAGTTCATCAAAAATAAATTAAAGTGCCCCTATTATGGATATTTGTAAACATGTCACATTGAAACATTAGCATATTGCCCGCCCACTTGTTGTCTTCTCATGTTGGTCTGAATGAAAATGCTAATTCTTTTTTGAAGCGTAAAACAGCGGTTTCCCTGGTAAAAGCTGAAAAAAAAGCAGTACTTTGCTCAAAAACACTGCGTTTATTATGAAATGCTTTAAATAAATACAATAACATGCTTTAAATGAATGCTTTAACACACCTTTGAATAAAAAACTGAAAATAATGTGTATTTAGCTTTTTTTATATGATTAATTGATTAACTCAACAATAAATTTACAAATGAATCAATTTTCAAAATATATGTTAGTTTCAGTGTGTTACTGAATATTTTTGAGTCTTTGCATGCTGATGACATGCTGTAATCCTGGAAAACAATTCAAATTCATTGTCACAGTCTGATGACTCGCGGGCACACACACAGAATCCACATGCAATCTCTGCAGATTTCTGCTGAAAGTGAATCTGATCACTCATAAGTTCCCTGCAATTTTTATTTTAAATATTTTGAATTTGCTTATGCAGCTCTTTCTTTCTTTAAATCCATCTCACAGAATTCTGCAGATTTTCGCCCAAAATCAGCATAAAAAAAGGGACGCACATATTCATGTCAAATAAAGAGAAAATTATTGTAAAATTGTGCTGTTTAAAACGAAGCATTGCACAGCAGCGACAGCACATGCATCATATGTGCTTACGCATGTGTCGTCAAACGTGGGTTTTTTTCTGGACATCTCCGGCGTCAGTAATCCGGAGGGTGAGTTGGGTGAAGACGCTCCACATGACACTATCACCATGCCATTGCTGTCGACCACGTACCGTGCTTTTCCGTTAGAGGGTAACAGTATACGTGGAGTCGGGCTGCTTTTGCTAAGAGTGCTGTAAAGCCGCTCGGATCGAGAGGGTACAAACAGAGAGTCTCTCCGGCTGCCCGTTTCCTCACACATGCTTTGCTCGTCGTCAGCGTAGTTGTTTTCTGAATGCACACGCCCGCGGAAGCTGAAGACGCTACCTTTGCTGTCCCGGCGTGGGGTGCGGATTGAGCCCTGAATACTCAGGGGGGACTGAGGAGAAAAACAACCCTTACAGATATATTGACAAAGAAATTAAGACATTCGAGGATCTAATCTGACTAAATGGCAGAAGAAATCCCAATTTACATCAAATTTCGCAATCCAAATTCAGCAACTCATTATCATATATAACTATAATGATAACTAATATAAGCATCCACACCAGTGCATGATAATTAATTGGCTGTCAATGTTTTTGGAAGGAAAAAACCCCACTGAAAATCATTCCTCAAATTTTATTATTAAAACTTGATAGTTATAGCTAATGTTATTGTGCTTAGTTTTTGCTTTTTTCTAATGTAGGTTCTTGGAAATCCTGTTTTTTATTAAAAAAAATTATTTTACAGTAATGACCTAAAATATGGTAAAAATAAAAATGTAAATCTGTGTATTTAATAGCAGTTTTTAGTCATAAATGAACACATTTTTCAAGAAAGGTAGCAAAATTTCAGCCCGCATAAGAAAATGTAAATGTTAAACATTTAAAAAATTATGAACAAGTGGATGATTATGCTGAATATGAAAAAGTACAGTGACGTAGGAGAAAGATGACAATGTGAGAAGATGAAAAGTAAAAGCTGATAGGTGTCTTAAGTTCTGATGAAGTTTAGATGAAGTTTGTTTTTCTCAAAGCAAAGCAATAAAAAAAAAATCATTAATTTATTATAAACAAGGATGAGATAAGAATGTAAAAAAGTCAAATATAGTGCTGCCAAACAATTAATCACATCCAAAATAAAAGTGTTGTTTACATAGTATATGTGTGTGTGCTGTGTATATTCATTATGTGTATGTAAATACAGACCCATGCATGTATATATTTAAGTATTAAGTATATCAATAGATTTATATAAAATATAAATTATATGCATATAAATACATATATGCAAATACTTTCAAAATATATTGTGTATGTGGTGTGTATTTATATATGTAATAAATATACACAGTACACACAGATATATTATGTATAAAAACTTTTATTTTTGATACGATTAATCGTGATTTATCGTTTGGCAGAAGTGAGCAGATTCAAATCAATTTTTAATGCTGAATAAATTAGAAATGTGGCAGTCTATCTATCTATGATATATCTATTCCTATGTAAAATATTCAGTATCACTTAGATTCTAAATCACAAATCAGATAAATAGATTAGACCCATGTATATATGATTGTTTTTTTCTAACCTGATGTGGAGACGTGTAAGTCCTTTCATGTGAGAGCCGGATTTTTCCATCAGCAATCAAACGGAAGCTGGCCTTTCTAGCAGTCCCCTCCCTGTTGGAATCCTCCTCTTTCTCGCCTTCCCCCTGACGCTGTCTCTTTTTCCTGCGGTTGCGTCTTTCTTTGGCACTTTTGGAACTGAGTTTGGAGGCATCCGAGGAAGAGTCTGTCTTTTCTCCGCTCAGCCCATCACACTTGGACAGTTCAGCCATGGCCTGCCAAGCAATCATACATCAAGATTATACTCACAAAGTAAAGGTTTTTTGAATGTTTCCGGCGTTTACATTCATGCATTTTGAATCAAACCCACTACTTTGCTACTGAAGGTGCAATACACTAACATTTACATGGAATTCAAACCCCATTGAATCAACAAACAGAATGAAAACCCAACAGACCTGAGCTTCCTCGTCACGTCTCTGCTGGAGCATGGCACTAAACTCCTCCTCTTTCTTCAAAGCCTCATCAATAGTGGCCTGATTTTGTTCATCATATGCCATGGCAACCACAGCCAGGATCAGATTCACCAGGTAGAAGGATCCCAAGAAAATGACCAGCACAAAAAAAATCATGTAGATTTTTCCTGCGGCCCGAAGAGTCTGTAAAGAAAAAGTTCACGATTTGTCTATGATAAACATAGGAAGCTATTCATGTCAATTCTGTACGATAATCTTCTTTTCCATACAATGAAAGTGGATGGAGACTCCATAAATGACAAAAACACCACAATTATACCATAACATAGTCTACAGTATATGGCTACATGCTAAATTATATAACTGATTTGTGTGAACAGCCTGAAATTGTACAGAAATAGACAAGAGAAGAAACTGCACACTTCATAGGTTCATTCATTTCTGATGAAACAATAGTTCTGAACACAATGGAAAAGCACCTGTTGGTAAAGATTCTCCCAGTAGTCTTGAGTCATCAGTCTGAATAAAGCAAGGAAAGCCCAGCCAAAGGAGTCAAAGCTTGTGTAACCATAATCTGGATTGGGCCCTGCTTTTGTACAGAGATAATTATCTGGACACTGCCTGAAAAGCAGACATGTGAGACAGCGACTGTCAAAAACTCACCATGTAAAAAAACTAAAATACAGCTGCTGTTGAAGAATTATGTTTGAAGGGAAGACAATGCCAAGATTTGTGAAAGAATTTGATACACGTCGCTTACCCAGCATCACTGCTTTTCCCACAGATCATAGCATCTTTCTTTCCGGATTGGAAATACTGATTACCTAAATGAAAAAGAAGAATACTATTCATAATAGAACTTTTTACATTTATATTTTAATATTCTTTGCTTGTACTTTTTTCTCCACCAAAAAGACCATATGACCAATGCCTGGCAATTTTCTTCATTGATCTATTTTTGGCACCTGGTAACATAATTTTGGTGCAGAAAATGGACCAATGATGAAAATAGTCTAGACTGGCCCATTTAAAAAAATGTTTTGCAGTAAAACAGCCCTAATATATGACAAAAACAATAAAGAAATCTGGTTTGATAATTTTGGTGCAGAAAATGGACCAAGACCGGACCATTTTTTTTATTATTATTATTTTATTTTTTTTGCAATAAAGCAATCCTACTATATGACCATTTTCTTCATTTTTGTATTTAATATTTTTCATTGGTTTTCATTGATTTTTATTTCTTTGTTTATTTTTCCCCAAAATAACCATATGACCACTTTCTTAATTGTTTTTGGTGCAATAAATATCAATCAATGTATGGCCATTGTCTTCATTGGTGCATTTTTGGCACAAAAAACAACAATGAAATTTGGAGTAAAATAATTGAGCAGTATATTAGTACTTTTTAATATATTAGTATTTTCAATGTTGGTCCTTTTTTTATTTATTTGTTTTGGGGGCATTTATAAAAAAGCTTTCATACATGACCATTTTTTAATACATGACCATCTTCATTGTTTTTGGTGTCAAAAATGTACCAACGAGGAAAATGGTCATAATTAAGATAATTTTGGATGCATATGACCATTTTCCATCCTTTCTCTGACCCATCACATTAAATGGGACAAGTTTTTTTTTTTATGGAGCCATAAAAATACCAGCAGAATTTGTGTATATATCAAAATAAGAATACATGTGGAAGGCATCGTCCTCAGCAAACACTGGACCAGATTACCTCACTCCTATGATAGCTTTCCCCCATCCCACTAAAGTACCTTCCAATGGATATCATATTTCGCCCCCTTATGAGTAAGGTGGAATTCCTCTTCCTCTTTCTCTCAAACAGGTTTTTTATGGCTGGCGCTAATGTAAACGTCTATAATGCTGAATGATGACAGCTGGCCGTCTGGCAGATGTACAGATCACTTACACACTTACACACTCACAATATTTCCTCTTTAGGCCTATATTGTAGTTAGTATATTGGATCGTCCCTCTTCACTGGATTTATACTGGCCGTGTTTGCATGCTTACTGCAAATTTCTTTATTGTGCACTAAGATATTTTCAGCTACATCTACTTGTAATATCACTTAAATTAATTGCAGAATGATTATAGGTGAGTTTTTACAACAAAAACACAAATGCATTGAATCATCAATAATGTAGTTGCATCAACTTACTCTGATTATTAATGTAATTGTTGTAGTCGTCCATTGTGTAACAGTCCTCTGTCTCTTTAAGAATACACCGACTTATGTTGTAATCGGATGGCCTGAGCACACATTTGTGTTTAAGAACTCCCATGAAAAGCTGCAGTCCGACCAAAGCAAAGACGCTTAGGCAGAAAAGGGTTAAGATCATCACATCTGACAGCTTCTTCACTGACTGGATCAGAGCTCCAACAATTGTTTTCAGCCCTGTGCAGAACAGAGTACACCTTGTCACGTTCCAACTTTACACTAACGCAACCAGGGTGCAAAATTCACTTCAAAATCAAATATTTTATTCTGACTATGATGTTGTTTTCATGTTTATCTATGACAAACAGCTGCAGGTCATTGTGACATCATCACATACAAGACACTCTTCATGTGAGAAGACTCCTTGTTTGCCAAATTTAGCCATTTGAAGATGTGCAAGTCACAACTGATGTTCTCTTTTGTTTACGATTTGATAATATGATTCACCAATGACACAAGGGTCACGCTATCATTCTTACAATTCAACTCAAGTCATGTAAAAGTAGTTTGTAATGAATGCATTACATTAATTTTGGACCCTGAATGAATGTGTGTATATAAGTTTTAACATTGATATGTTTGATACATTATTAATGTTACAAGATTAAATCTCTGAATGCTTAAAGGGTTAGTTCAGCCAAAAATGAAAATTAAGCCATAAATAACTGCTTCTGTGTATAACTGTTAGCACAAGCTAGATTAAAGTGATTATTTCATTTTGAATATGGATATTTTTATGTCTTTGTTAACCCCTGGAGCCGTTTGAGACACTTTTTTAATGGATGCCCCTTTTATTAAACTTCTCATGGACCGATGGAGTGCATCAAACGGCTTGAAAGACCAAAGATAATTAAAAAAATAACTCCAAATGAATTCGTCTGAAAGAAGAAAGTCACATACACCTAGAATGAATTCAGGGTAAGTAATTTATGGCTTAATTTTAATTTTTGGCTGAACTAACCATTTGCTCACAATAGCATTTAATATATCACATGCACATAACTGCACATAACTGCTCATAATAACTAAACAGTGACTATGAAAACATGCAAGACGGCTACGGAACAAACATAAAGTAATCACAAAAGGAGAGGAGAAAAAAACATCAAATAATCCACTTTAACAAATCTACCTCAGACTTCAATGACAAGGAATAGTTCACCCAATCCATCCTCAGGCCACGCAAGATGTAGATGAGTTTGTTTCTTCATCAGAAAAGATTTTGAGAAATTTGCATTGCAATCACTCACTCAGCAATGGATGCGCTGCAGTGAATGGGTGCCGTCAGAATGAGAGTCCAAACAGCTGATAAAAACATCACAATAATCCACACCACTCCAGTCTATTTTGTAGTGTGAAAAGCTACAGATTTGTTAAAAAAATAAATTCATCATTAAGTTTTCTGTGGATTATTGTGATGTTTTTATCAGCTGTTTGGACTCTCATTCTGACGGCACCCATTCACTGCAGAGCATCCATTGGTAAAGAAGTGATTGCAATGTGATGTGCAAATTTCTTAAAATCTTTTCTGATAAAGAAATAAACTCATCTACATCTTGGGTGGCCTGAGGGTGAGTACATTTTCTGCATTTTTTATTTTATGGGTGAAATATTCCTTTAGGTACTTTCGTAGTAAACCAGCACACTGATTTATGATTCATAGGCAAAAACAATAGAAACCATACTTAAATTGATAAAGTTCAAGATTTGTGAATTTTTGACCTACTGAAAAAAATAATTGACTTATTCAATGTGAATCAGACATCACTTTGTGCATGCATAAAATCACAAATCAATAAAACTGGAAAATGTAGAAAAACTATTTTAAGCACTTAGAAAGAACATGGCGTGCTTGAAGAAAGCAGTGTCAGCATCTGTGACCCTGACCTTTGCCCTAACTCTCACCTGGGATGACCGATATAGTTTTCAGGGCTCGAAGAACTCTGAACGCTCGCAGCGCAGACACATTACCCAGATCCACAAACTCTGTTAAATATCTGAAACATGGAGGGTGGGAAATATAACACGGCCAGACATACAACACACAAGAAGGTTCGATACACAGGGTTGCAGTCGGGTTCTAAAGTCACACAGACGTCGCACACCTGTACGTGTTCTCTGCTTACCTGGAATTACTGAAATAGTTTTCAAAGCTCTGAGTACCCTGAATGTGCGGAGAGCTGATACATTGCCTATCTTTATAAACTCTGTGACAAACCTGTGGAACCAAATGCACAGATACAAATAAAGCTGATGGGCACTGGAGATGCCAAGGACCTTTATGGGCATTTTATGGACTAATTATCAGTTAAGGATGCATAATTTGAGATTATATCGGTTTCTTAAAAATTTTAATGAAATAAATAACTGTTTAAAAATAAATAAACACAAGTATTCTAAAATCAAAAAAGTGATTATTTAAGAGTGTTAATAAATGAGTGCATAAACATTGTATAATATATTTAATTATACATTTTCATTTCACATAAAATATAATAAAAGAATTATAAAACTTTTTTTTGCAGTAAACCTTCCTCTGTCATTTAAAATAATTCTACAAGTTTTTGAGTTTAACTCTTTCTATGAAGCCCGTATTTGTAATACATTATAAGGTATTCTTAAGGCATATATAATGAATGCATAATGCATTACTAAAAACATCATAATATGTTATATCATTTCATGAATAAACAACTATTATAATACATTATAATACTTATGTATTTGTGTTTATAAGTTTTAAAAGTATGATTATTTCTAACAACATCTACTTTTACATTTTCAATGGACTCTACCATATCGTGACATATGTGACAGGTTTATTAAAGATCAACACTGTATCTTACTACATCTTGTGAGTGGTTAGGTTTTAAGTGCTATTAAAGGATTTTCTGAAGGGCTAATGTTTAAATTTGATGTGAGCTAGTCAATACTTTCAAATGAAAAAAAGAAATAATTCAAAACTGACATTACAATTAAAAAAAAAAAAGTGTCACATTACACATTCATCTGATCTGATATCTGATCTTATGGTTGTTTGAGAAACAATTATTATTATTATTATTATTATTATTATTATTATTATTATGACTTAAGTGGTCTTCATCTGTTTTAAGTAAAGTAACATAAGAAACATGGAATTATAATACATTATAACTATGATCAATATAATCGATTGTAATTTATGTGGATGCAACAGTTTGTCTTATAAATCATCCTATTCTTAAAAGCTATATCCACAAAGAAGTAAATATTATAACACATTAAAACTGTTTTTATGCATATTCATTAGATACAGCATACAGTATAATGTGATTGTATAATGCATTATGCATTCATTATAATGCCTTAAGAATATGTATTATATGTATTATAAATACAGGCTTCATAGAAAGCGTTACCGAAATATGTTTCAACCTATAGATTTAGATTTTAATATTTAGTCATTTACCAGACACTTGAAGATGATAATTTTTTTTACGTCTCTATGAACTATGAAACACTACAGCTAATGAGTGTAATTTATATGCCATTAGCGGCACCAAACAGAATTTAAAATATTCTGCCATCAGTTTCAGACATATTTAAAAATAAAAACAATGTAAATATGTAGAATGGGACTTTTGTCTTGGTGATGTGGTTAGTGAAAAGTGGTTTTATAGACTTCATTTTAATGAAGGACAGTAAAGACAGAATAAACCTGGCCAGCTAGACACCAGCAAAGTCTCATTGAAAAATTGCACTCTTTACCTTAATGACAATTCATGGATTCTAATAACTTATAACAGTGCAGTCGTGGTAAATAACACATTTAGGTAAACTTACGCCATAACTATAACCATAAAATCCAACCAGTTCCACGGGTCTCGGAGAAACGTAAACTGTCCCACACAGAATCCCCTAGCGATGATCTTTATGAGTGCTTCAAAAGTGTATATCCCAGTGAAGGCATACCTGTCAAAAACAAGACCCTCAGTTACTGCACTCAGCGAACATGGTCAATTATTCTTGAAAAGCAGCAAAGAGATCAACTCACTCTACGTTCTTGGCCCAGTCTGGAGTATTTGAGTAGACCATGAAAGCGCAGTTTGCCAGTATAGTGAACATTATAAACATACTGAACAATGTGAAGGCGCAAGTTAAGGAAACTAAGTGGGGTCAGTAAGAATTTTTTTTATAGTAAATTAATACTTTTAGCCATCAAGGAGTCAAGGACACGTTAAATTGATCAAAAGTTATAGTGCAGACATTTATAGTATTACAAAAAAAGAAAATATTAAAATAAATGCTATGCTTTTGTATTTTTTGTTCATGGTTGTATCATGGTTTCCACACAAATGTGAACAAATGAAGATAAGAAACGGCTCAACTGTTTTCATAATTGATAACAATAAAATGTTTCTTGAGATGCAAATCAGCATACAGTATAAGAATGATTTCTGAAGGATCATGTGACATTGAAGCAATGATGCTGAAAATTCAGCTTTGCATCACAGGAATAAATTAGATTTTTAAATATATTCAAATAGAAAACAGTCAATTAACATTGTAATAATATTAAAGTTTTTAAGGTATCATTCTCAAAATCATTAACAAATCTTACTGAAATATAGAACACAGATTTTTTTTTTTCTGCAGTGTGGAGTAAATTAGATTTAAAGGGGCTTTAGCGAGTAAAATGATAATCCATTTAAAATAGTTTTTTTGAGAAAAGATTGAATGCTAAAGCGGTTCTCAACTGATTTTGGAACAGGATCAGATTTTACATCGGACATCAAGCCATCAAGCCATTGTCTCAGGCTCTCAGCTGCTAATAATTCATCCGCAAAGCATGCCATACGGGGCGTGTTTTCTTTTGTTAATGGTTTCTGAGAACAACATGTCCATCTGACATCGAATATGATTCATCATGATCATTTTCATTTCATTATTTACATTTATTACCAATCACTCACTCATTTTTGGTCGTAAACTACCAATACTATGCAATAAACCGTAAAAACATAAGATCCAACCTTCACAGCAAGACATGTTTCATGTTTCAGCAACTGAGAAGGATATGAATGCACCAAAATCTTAACTGAAATTCTTCTCAGAGGGTTGAAGGGACTGAAGATGTACAAGGCAGGAGTAGCGTTGAAACGGATGATTGTCTTTTTTTTGTCCACTACTATAAAAGTCTAAACAAGAGGGAGATGAAGAAGATGAATACATTACAGATGGACAAAACAGTCAGCAAAAATAATATATATATTATTTATATTTATATTATATTTAATAAAACAATCACAACAACAGAGAATATAATTGATCCTTACTTTACATTTGAAAACATTATTTGCTGAAAATTTGATCAATGTCCATGAAATATTAGTAAGTAAGTAAGTAAAGTTTCTTTCCGCTTCTAAAAATTTTTCTAAGATTTAAATAAGACTTTTAATCTCAGTTTTTTTAGGGTGATGCTTTGGACCCATCCCAGTGTGGACATATAAATATAAATCCAAACTCACTGCCCGATTGCTGTAGAACTGGTCCAGGTCCTCCAGTGGTGTGGACACCAGTCCTCTGGGAACGTCTCCGTATATGAAGGGAAGATTTTTCCCGGTCTCCAGGCCGCTGTTGGGTTTTCGTCTGCATTCATCATCTTTATTTCTCTCCTGCTTGTCCTTGGACTTCCTGGCATTCTCCTCAGTGATCCGGCTCTCGATGGCCTTAAGAGATTCACGGGTGAACTTATGGAAACTTTTAGGTCCTGGTGGAGTAAACGAATGCGCCATTTTCTCATCCTGAACCTTCAGAGGGATTCGCTACACGTCTGCATGAGAACAGTTGCACGTCTGGCAGAACCACCGAGAAAGAGAGAAATAGGGAGAGGGACAGAAACACATTAAATGTGATTGGTATCTGTATGGTTAGCTTTCTAAACATCCTTCTGGAACCACAAAGAGAAAAAGCATCCTGTAAGTGATGGACACGCCTTGCCATACTCAAAACCATCAGCTGCTATCAGAAACAGAGCTCTTGAGGAATCAGTGTTATGTGTGGCACACAAATAAATGAACACGGTCCCACCCCACTTAGAGGGGCTTAAACCTACAACTAGCTTAGAAGGACTTGGTATGAGCAGTTTTTTCATTTTTTATAATGTTGTAAATAATTTCTTGCAAAGACAGATCATTTTACTTTATAAGATAGAAGTATATCATCAGGAGCCAAGGTTTTTTTTTTTTTTTTTTTTATTCTTAAAGACAGGCAGCCATTGACTTGCATTTTATGAAGAACCAAGGACCATTGTTTTAGCTAAAAATATTCTTTACTGTTCTACTTAAGGAAAAAAAGTCACCTACTTCTTGGGTGGCCTGTGGGTCAGGAAATGAAAGGGTTAGTTCACCCAAAAATGAAAATTAGGCATCCTATGTGTATATGACTTTCTTCTTTCAGACGAATCCAGTTGGAGTTATATTAAAGTTGTATCTGATTTTTCAAGCCATTTAATTCCACTCAGTGGGTGTTACATGCATCAGTCCAAAAGATGCTAAATAAAAAGCATCTTTTGCCCATCCAAAAAAAAGTGTTTCACACAGCAACAAAGGCAAAGGTGTCCTTTAGCAAATCAATGCATTTTTTTAAGAAAAATATCCATATTCACTTTAATGTAGCTTGCGCCTGAGATTTTCACAAGTCTTTAACTTTTAACGAGTCCAAGTCAAGTCAAGTAATGGTTCGCTAAAAAATATCCCAATAAAATATAATGAAAAATATAAATAAATAACTATGATTACAGTTTATAACTATGAGACAGTTTGTTACAGTGCAGCATTACCAATCCCAGCTTGTAGGCCTGCTCATATTTAAAAATATATATATATATAACTTTTCCAAACTGTAAAGTGCAGCATCAACAGTTTCAGTTTTTAGACCTGCTCAGATTTTGTTATTGTGCTGAACGATCGTAATTAAGAGCAAAGGTCTGTTAAAATGCCGATGGGAGCTGCGTTTGAATTACAATACATTTTTTTCCTAGTTGTAGTGATGTTAAACTCGCGTGATGCCTTTTGAAAACCTTAGTCCGGTGACACACTGGCATATTGCACCTGTCAAACATAGTCTATTTTGCCTACACTTTCCTGACGTGCTGTTCAATGGTATGCTACAATAATGCTATAATGGTGCTGAGTTACGGCTCGCGGCCTGCATTTTGAATATCAGTTAGGCTATATAAGGATTTAAGACTTGAGTTCCCTTCAAAATATTTAAGAGTCCTTTCCCTCAAGTCGAGTCAAGTCTGCAGTAATTTCAGGTCAAGTCTGAAGTCAAGTCTGAAGTCTATAAAAATGCCCACTGAGTGGCATTAAACAGCTTGATAAAATGTATATATATTCCAAATTCCAAATGGATTTGTCTGAAAGAATAAAGTCATATACACCAAGGATGCCATGGGGTGAGTAAAACGGTGCCACATTTTTATGTTTGTGTGAACTAACCCTTTAACAGCACATTTTCATCTTTGGGTGAACTACTCCTTTAATTTGACTCTGTCCTAACTGGCGGATCAACAACCCTTACTAACCAACCAGCTTCCAAAAAACAACACTGGCAACTATGGCTAGTCAACTAGAAAACCTGTGCTTCTCAAAAAAAGGACTTCAGCTGTTTGGTTTACTTGACACTACATATAATTGTAATTAAAGAAATGTCCCCTGGCCTGCTAAAAGACATTAGCTTAGTGCAAACAACTGCATACATATCCAGTTCATGGGTCACTCTAATTGATATTCAAGTTACATGATGTACATGATGTACTAATAAATATACTTTAAAGAGATAGTTCAACCAAAAAGGAAAATTCTGCCATCCAACCAGAGTTTTAGAATTGAAGAAGAATTGTTGATTAAAGTTATTTTAGTTTTCTTTGATCACAAAAGTATTCTTGTAACACCATAAAAATATGGCTATTTAAAACATGTCCTTTACTATGTTTCTGTGTCAAGACTAGTGTGTCACGTTAAAGTTCAACTTGTTCTATAAGCATATTCTGTACCATTCAGTTGTAAATGTTGAGCTCAAGACAAAAAGATTCCCCTTTTGACACCTTTGCATATAGTTAATTTATTTCAACTTTTGTAAAATGTTTGAAAGCTGGAAAAAGGCAAGCCATTCAATCAATGTGTTCACGAGCTCAATCTCAGCGCGGTCACTTCCCAGTCCATCAAGCCCAATTAGTGAAGAAGGAGATCATTTCTCTTATTTCAGATAAATCACTATAGGCCCAACCATTGAAAGAAATCTCTTCTAATAGGTGTTCACTGGAAAACCCTCAACATTAAGAGCTCCCGAGAGTGATAAACCAACTCTGCACTTTGTTGAGGGGAAGACCACATTCACTCCAGAAATCAAACACAGTATAAACCAGCAAAGAGCACATGCTCAATCAGGAAGGAGAAGCTGGTGCTACAGAGAAGCCACACATGAGAAACACAGCCAGGCGTTTCCACTGTAATACTAAGAATCGTTATCAGATATCATTTATTTGGGTCACAGACTTCACAAATCACGCTGGAAAGAAAGGGATGCAGATCAGAATCCAGGTTGGAGAACGAAAATGCTCAAAAATGAGCAAAACATAGGTATGCTTAGCATAGAAAACAAAATTATATATTTAAAAAGCTGAAGGTTTGTTTTTTATTTTATTTTTTTGCATTGATGCAAGAGCCTTTTTGGGATTCCAGGAAGAACACAGTGAACAGTTTTTAAAAGAATATTTTTCCCCACATTTTTAATAATCTGAAGAACTTTTTTTCCTCTATAAAGAACCTTTTGAGCAATGGAAAGGTTCCACTGATGTTAAAGGTTCTTCATTGAGCCATAAATGCCAATAAATTATTTTTCTTTTTAAAAGAAAGTGTAAGATGTGAGAGAACTGTATTCTTTTTCGGCCTTTTTTTGCTCATTTTATCCTGTACTCACAAAGGCAAAAGCACAACAGACATATTCTGTCTAGCAATCTGCTCACCCAACTTAATGAACAATGAATTATTCCACTTGGAAACTCTCATTTATCTTCTCGAATCCTTACTCACGTCTCTCTCCTGGTCTATTTTTAAGGGACCCTTTAAAAATTAATTCCTTCCATTTTCTATCCTCCCAGTCCCTATTAGTATCCATATCTGTGCGAAAGATAGTAAAGTAGGGATTGGGAAATGCAATACAATAGATTTATCTGTAAAAATGACAAAAAGCTATTTGAATTATACGTAATTTTTTGATAAATGCCATTGTCTTGTTTAATTAAACCTTTCGGTCGTATTTAATAAATTTTACTATGTGCTTAAAAACAATTTTGCAGAATACCACTTAATTTCTTAAAACATGGCATAAAACAATTTTAAGAAACAAGTCTTGCATTTTTCTGTCTAAACAAGACAAATGCAGTGTTGCCAAAAAGTATGCCATTGAATAAAAATAAAAATAAAAGTACATTGCATCTGTAAACAAAAGTGTCACATTTTTGCAATTCAATAAAAATGTATGCAATACAAAAATGCCGGGTTGTTTCAAAACCAACTTTGAGTCAAATACGGACTAACCAAACTTTTGGGTAAAAAAAATTATGTATAAATGTAACCCAATCTTTGGGTTAGTCCATGTTTAACCCAAAGTTGGGTTTGAAAAAAAAAAAAGCATTTTTAGAGAGAACATTTTGGTCCCACTTAACACTATACATTTAAATCCATTTTCCACATAATTTCTCAATAATTTCCCAAAATCTGAAGAAATGTTCTGTGTTTTTCTACTGACCATAAAGCAAACATTCTGTAAAAAGAACTGTAGAAATAGAGAGAAAAAATACATAAATAAAAAAAAATACTTTTGTGGAACAGTTGTAGCACTTACAGTAGGTACCATCAGATTTTAGAAATACAAATGCTTTATGATTATGTAAAATATGTCAGAAATATCAGCTGGGACAAAAGCATTAGTAATGCTTTAATCTTTCATTGTGAATTGTACAGTAAACTTTTATTTTTTTTTCCTTCTTTTATTCCAAAACACTAGAGTTACAGCCACTGACCAATGATCATCGTCCATTTCATGGTGAAAGTGAAACTGTGATTTCACTTGGGACACAACGGTCTGAAAAAAATGATTTATTGCATTTCAATGTGCATTCAGTAGCAGCAGGGATGCACTGGGACTAAAAACAGCCCAGGACCTCTGTCAGAAGACTACAAATACAGCCCGCTGAAGTTCATATTTATTGATTTTTGCATTGTTTTGATATGCCTGAAATAGCTGTTTTGACATTGCATATGCAGCACTATTAAACTGAACAGCAAAAAATACATTTCTATATCGCATTTTAAATGTGTTGGTTCCGGAAGTATTTTTCTCATTAATTTCTTCCATTGTTTTTTCAAAAGTCTTTGTTTAAGCATGATCGCAACACTATACACTTTTATTTGAAGCAAAATATACTGAAAATCCAACAAAAGCAGAGTGTGTTATCTTTTTCTTTCTTCATTTTTTTAGAGGGCATAGTGGGCAAAGCTAAAGATCTCTTTTGACACTCTTTGCTTTCTGCAACTCAGATTGGTGGAAATTTCTGTAAAGCATCATGGGTAAATGTAGTTTTTCACCACAAATTCCACTATTGCACATGATTATTTAAAAAATAAGTTGAATTCATTTGAACTGATGGATATAACCAAAGCAAGTCTGTCTTTAAGGGTTCAGCAGTTATTGTTAAGTATAGCCATCATAATAGATAAATATAGAGGCATTATAGACCACATTTCAATGATGTCTGAAATAGTTAAAGTCCCCATGAAATCAAAAAGAAAGTTTTTTGGGTTTCAGTATCAATATGTTAGACTTAAGGTTATCTATAATGCAGTGTGCTCCAATGTGAATGGCCCGTAGTACACTAGGCTATAGACAGTGTAAATAAGCTTTCGATTGGTGCAAATGAGGTCTGGTTTCACGTTGTTTCATGCGAACTGCAGCAGTGCACAGTCTGATCCGGACTTTGGCTCCGGTTCAGAGACACAATCTTACGTACAGTAGCAGATCATATTCACAAGTCTGCATATATTAAAAACTTTTACAACTACACAGCCTCAGCATGATTATGAACACTATTTTGTTTTACTAAGAGTTTCATATTGAATCTAGGGGGTATCTATTAGACTGTGGCTGTCAAATGCAGCTTTACCAAGTTCAGTGGCTCTGGTCCAAGCAGTTATAAACAAACATGGATCTACTGTACATGCATGTTGATTTTATCAGACGATAACGTGATTATAAATGAGGTTAACATGTATTAATAGGTCATGTTTCATCACTATTTACAGTGGAATTTCCTCTCTCAATCAGTAGAAAATGTTGTTTACACCCATCATGCATGAAAAAAAATAAATAAATACCATCATATACCGCGAAACCAGTATAATTTTGCTAAATACCGTGATATTATTTTTTGGTCATACCACCCACCACTATTTCAAGGCACTTCAGGTGACCTTTCAGAACACTTCGCCCTTTAAAATCTTCTTTACTTTGTATCTAAATTTGATTTCAACAAGTCTGTAAGTCAACCGGCATGCCTGTCACCAACCATGAAGAGTTTGGAACTAGGGATGCACCGATAGACCGGCCATAAATCTGAACCGGACGGTTTTTTCTGATCGGCAATCAGTTTTTGATCTTTTTCTGGACAATTTTTCCGGAAGTTCACCCACGTGCACAGACTAGATTGTAATCATTCGCTATCATGTCATTTGTGTGGAAGTATTTCGAAATCTGTGCACAGTACACGGGCAGCCGTTCAGCACTGGAAGCGCAGAGCTACACGTCTGAGCCACAGACAGCAGGAAGCGAACAGCCGACTGCACAAAATATGAGTCCCTTTCCTGCTAACTGAAGCTGCGTGAGTGTACTGTACCGGTCAGTGCCCTGTGAAGGATGTTCAGCTCAATTACTCACGTGTTGGATGAGAAACGAAACAGACTAAACTGTGACAAGCTTAAGTTTTTTTTTTATTTTTTTATTATTATTAGAACTTGCATACACATTTGAAAATACAGAAGTAAACGTCATTTCTGTATAGGATGATTATTTTTATTTTACCTTAAAATTACATCGACTTAATTTGATTAAAAAATCACCTGCTGTAGCACATTGAAAAAAAGTGTTTCATTCATCCATTGAACAAAATTTAGGATAATGATTCACATCTATATTTTTTAACTTGAGACAATAGTTTTTTATTTTTCATTGGCTCAAGTAAAGAAAAATATAGATGTGAATCATTACCCTAATTTTTTTATTAATTGGATGAATGAAATACTTTGCATCTTTGTTTTATTCGCACCAACATTATTTGATTTTAACATTTTGGAATAATATTTATATAGAATTCTTTTATTTATTATTTATTACTGGTAAAGACCTTGTTTTAAATGTAAAACCAAATTTTAAAATTAAAACAAAACTGAATGCTGATTAAGAAACATCTTATTGAATGTGTGTTGATTGTGGTGTTTGGACTGTAGAACTATGCAGTTGTTGCTTTTAATTTCACATGGTTACAGTTAATCTTTTAATTTAAGGTGTATGTAGTTTCAAACCAATTCAAAAACAAAAGCTAAATGCTGGTGTCTCTACCATCTATGTTTGTATTAAATGTAGTCTACTTACTGTGCAGTTACTGCCGTTAATTTCAGATGGTTACCGTTATTGTTTTCAATAGCCAAAAGCCAGTTTGGCCTATTAAATACAAAATAAACATCTTGTTTATGCATACTTTCCTTCTTTCTTGTTTGTTGCTTAAAGAAAAAAAAAAAAAACGGAAACCGGTATCAGAATCGGCCAGATTGCTTGTAAAAAATCGGTATCGGAATCGCCCATGAAAAATCATGATCGTGCATCCCTATTTGCAACAGATGCCATCTTCAGCAGCACTCTAAGGATATAATAAATCCAGATTATTATCATCACGTCCTCTGAGAGATTAACAGGTTGTTGACCACATCTGTACTCCCAGCAGACACGGCACTCATTTTAATTAGAGGTTGAGTAGCTGACTGACAGGCCCGGTTCTCCAAACAAGAGCCAAAATAAACTTCGGACAGAGCCACGAGTCAACATCTAAACGATGGTTGGGGTTACTCCAAATTACACATGATATTCATCACACGATTACCATCGACAACAGCAACCTGACCCTCGCTCAAAGCCTCTAATCTCTCTTCATGACATATTGACTCCTCTGCAAGACAAATACACCTGACAATGGGCACTGAGGTCCCCACACCAAATGCCAGCTAATCGGCTCTTTTTCAGTCTGTAGAAACCGTTTCGCTCGTTGAGTAGAACTCATGATCTGTGTATACATACATTTTTATTATTATTCTTTACCGATAACTGTCTGATATATAATTTAAACTAACATAAATTAAAAAATAACAATTAAAAACTAAAATCAGTTGATTTTATACGATGTAGTGTCATGGAATAATTTGTATGATACAACTGAGGTTTCAAATTTACAAGATTATAATACAAAGCATTATAACAAAGCAAATAAATAAAATATTTATATTTTTTATGGGTCAAAGTGAAGTCCCATTTTGGTGGCTGCATCAAATAAAAATCCAAGTCAAATGTTTTAAATAACTTTTGTGAAAATAAAATATCAAACATGCGTAAAATCATTTCTATTGTCATTCAGCACAACAGACCTATTTATGTAAACATGCAACAACTACTTACTCTGAGTCGCACTTATTAAAAATATAATAAAGAAAATCTGATCACACTAAATATTATTATATTTTAAATGTTTAAAAACGTAATTTATGATTCTTGATCTAAATAAGCTTGAAATTATCTCGATAGATAGATCCTGGTTTGTTTGTCAGTATAGCACAAGTAAAAGAAGGGAAAGAAAAGCTAAGGTTTGTACTACTGGATACAATTTAATAAAATGCAAGCAGTTGCTTCAGCTGTTGAGATTCATGTCTGAATGAACAATTCAGTTTACATTATGCAAATCTCCCCACCTCTCTGTTTGTCACCACACAGTCCAAAACACGCAGATTGAGTTTTTTCACCAAAAAGTAAAGCAACAAGCACAAACAGATTCAATGGAAGGCACTTCAAGTGTTTCCCATTGCCTTGTGAGGAAAAACATTAAGTTTCCCAAGTGTGGATAAATGCTGGAGTGAAACCAAAAACCTTCAAGAGCACTTATCAAAATGCCTCTGAAGCACAAACCGTGCTCAGTAATGGATCTAACAGCCTATATTCACCGATATCTCCTGTCAGATTATAATGCTTCTTAATACTGATACAGGACGGAATGTGAAAAACAACTATTTCCATCTGAAGAGACATTTAAAAGCAAATTATATATAATCCAAAATATAAAACTATAACTATACTAACAAAATTCAGGGTCAATATGGGTGCTCAGTTTACATTTTACATTTTAAAAGCATGTGAAATTAAAATGAACTCTTACCCTCTTAATTACACTGCTGGCCTTAAAGAAGGCAACACTTTTATTATTTGAAACAATGGAGTAGCTAATATTACTTCACAAAATGCATTAAATTTATCAGAACTTTCTCTTCATTGAACCCTGACAAAAAAAAAAAAAAAAAAAAAATTATGGTTTCTACAAAAGCTCTTGAGTAAAAACACGGGCTTTTATGCAAAGTCAATAGGTTACAGTATCAGGCTACTCATTATAGATCAACTAACATAATCCATAAAGGTGTGAAATGCATTTACTTACACGCATTTGAGAATCACGATATTTAATTATATATTTTGAGGATATAATGAAATTTTTTTTTTTTTTTTAACTTGCTGTAAAAAACAACAGACACCATAAAAAAATGTGTAATGGTTTTACTGCTTATAATGGAACTTGTATTGGTTTTACTGGAAACTGTAATGGGCACTGTTTGTTTCTACTGGTTATTTGTGGCTTACTATTGGTGGCTTGTTAAAAACAATATATTCTAATGGAATATGTACCAAAACACACAACAGAAAACCATTTTTAATGGTTAAAAGTTGCTCCCTTGAAAATAATGAGTGCATGTATGATGCCCCTGACACTACAATACAAAATAATTTGTCAAATAAATGAAACATAATGAATCATTCTAGTTGAAATCATTACTTCTTAAGATTGCAGTGATACATGACATGGTGAAAAATGAACGAATGAATAATACTTAAAGTAGGTCAAGATGAATTTTAAAATTGTGCTCCCCTAAAATCACAAGTGGCCCCTGACTGAAGATCAGAGAATTTATACTGAAAGTTCAGCTTTTCATCACAGGAATATATTTCATTTTAAAATATATTTCAAATAGAAAATGGTTGTATATATGGACCCTCTTTAGCTAATGTCAACCATCCTTCTTACTTTTCAACACCTTATCTCCTACCACTAGACTCTATTCTGGTAATGCCCACTTTTCAAGATCTAATCAATTCCTGAAAGATAACGCCCTCTTAAGGATTCACTAAATGAATATTCACTCTGAAATATATCAAATTACAGAAGCAAAATGACTTGTGTTGTCTTTCAGTCTTTTTCAGAATTATCGCGCCACAAATCACGCCCACCGGCGCAATGATTGACAGGCGAAGTGTCTGCACTAGCTGTTGCAGATATGTAGATACATTTTCTGCATATTATTCCATCAAAAATAAATCCCTTGAACTTTTCTGTAGTCCACAACATTATAATGTAAGCATCACCAACTCTCCCTCTCATTATTTCATCATCTCTCTCGTAACTAGTGAAGAAAGCCTTCATATTATGACTGTCTGCCTGTGGAGAAATAACCGTTAACGTTACCTGATTTAATTTAAATTGGCGCCTTCTAGACAGTTTTGTTCAGCTGAGGTAGGCGGAAGATTAACCATATCTCGCTTTCTTCATAAATAACCACTATATCTGCAGATAGATAAAACTTAATTCCCTATAAAATGTCGTTGTATGAACTTCCAAAGTTGTGGCACCATCTCGTCCACACGAATCTACTGCTGGAAAGGAGAACAGAAGCTAAGCAAATCGCTAACGATTCCTTTTTTTGAGTCGAATCTTTTTGAATGAACTGATTCACTAAACCAATACGAACGATTCGTTCGCACTAAAAACTGACAGTAATAAACTTTTCATTGTGTAAGTTTGTTAAGGACTATGAATATGTATGACTGTTTTATCTTATTGACTCTTAAACCAATGCACTTACATCATTAAACAAAGCAAGCATGGATGTGAAATACGTAAATCAATTTAATTTTGTGTAAGTTCATTTTATTTGTGTGAGCCGAATCGGATCTAAAACAAAACATATTATTATTATTATTATTGTTATTATTATTATAATTATTATTAATGTTCTTGAACCGCCACGGAATGTCAAGAGACAACGTGACGACGAGATTACATGAGCTATTTAGAATGAACTGTTCGAAAGAACCGACTCCTTGGAAATGAGTCAATCTGCACATAGTTCATTACTGAAGTCAAATTAAACGCGGTTTAGAAATCTAAAACAGAAATGCAACTTCGTGTGAGCTGAATGAACCATATTTATCTGGTGCAATCATCTCTTCCCCCGTGGATTCAAGAATCAATCACTGGAAAAGTGGATTTTCAGGGCGTCAACCAGGGTTAGGAACAGTTGACATGTCTCGCAAAAAAAATAAAAATAATAATAATAAAATAAAAACAAGCAGATGATGATATCTTGGATAAACTTTCAATAGTATAGGCGTTTCAACATTGCAGTAATCAAATGCATTAGAATTAGTATACGTTAAATTGAAGCACAAAACCTGTGGCGCAGTCTAGACCACTGACATTTATAAATGGATGTCGGAAAAACAAACAAATCAATCAATGTACAGATATGTAAATAACATTTTTATCTTGCATCTGATGCTGTTATGACAACAATAACTTACTGTGTGTAATACAGAAACAGAAATGTAAGCCTATCACAGCCAACTAAACTACTATGAATCACTAAAGAAAATAGTTGAGAATGGGCATGTTGCATTGCATACTGTCAACTGAATGAGAAAATCTAAAAACGAAGCATGTTAATGTCTTTTGCTACTGTATAATCACAATCAAACTAAAACTAGCTCAGATTTAATTTTAAAATCCTGGATAAAAATAACTATTTTATGGATCAGACATTGTATTGTTATTTGCATTCAATTGTAACCTGGAGCATTTTTTTATTGACCATGAATTTTAATAGCTTTCATGATCCACTCACCATCTTCCAGCATAAATCAAGGTATTTCTGCCAACATAAGGGGGAAATTAATCCTGATCGTCCAGGAGAAAAACTTGATGCAGTGATCCAAACCGGAGGAAAACAAGACAGTGTTGGCAACTTTACCCAAGTAAGTAAACTCCAAGGGATTTTCGGCGATTGAAAAAAAAGTCGCAGAAGACTGTGATCAAAAAGCGAAGTGATTGAGATCACAGAGACGAGCGCTTAGACCCAGCGAAAAATCACCAATCCTACTATGACTGAGGCTGAGGTTATGAATATTAAGTACGCCATGTTAAGGTTGCCGTATTGCCTCATGAATATTTACTAGGCTGTGCTGATGTTGCATCGTAACCGTCCAATAGAGAACGTTCGCTTATGAATATTAAATACTTGACCTTTGCCATAGCAGGAGTCTTAAAATTTCACAACTTGATGGAAACCGACGCCAGAAAGATTACAACCAAGAGGTGACGATGATTTCACACGTCGTTTTCACTTTGATTTAATTCTGAATGCGTTTTTTTTTCTTCATAATGGTGTTTTGTTTGCCCCACCCCTTGTCTTTAAATGCCCACGCTTTGATTATAAAACATAATAAATTGAAGCAAAATGAAAATAAATTATAGTATGTATTACAGTATATTATTGTTTTTCGTTATTATACTGTTAGATTTTGAATGACAGTGTGTTGGTAAAAAAAAAAATTTTTCTTTAATAAAACATCAGTACTTTAAAATAACAACACGGTTACCCTGATATACAAAAAATAAATAACCTATAATAATAATAATAATAATAAAATAAAAATAATAATTCTATGAAGCACCATTTTGTTAAATATTGTAAGAATTTTATTTAAATTTACCTCGCAAAAGGTACCTTTTAATAGATGTGACGTACTAGACTATAGATTTTTTAAATTGAGTTCATAGACACGTCAGAGATGAGCAAAGCAATTTTGTAGGTTTATTCAATTTTCCAGTAAGAAAGTTTCGAAGCCTGATGGCGCCACCAAGTGGATTAAATCACATAAGCAGTGTTTGCTTATGTGATTTCAAGTGCACTTCCATAATGTACTTAAAGTGCTATATTTTCACGCATTAAGTTTGCACTTAACATACTGAATATTCTTAAGATAAACTTAAGATCATCTAAGTATTTACAATTTTAAGTTGCAACTTAATTTTTTCTACAAGTGGTAGCCTAACTTAATACATGTTTTTAAATATACAGAGACCGTATGTTACAGTAAAAGCAGATTTAAGTTAATTTTCATGCATATTCATATTAAATAGAAAATTAGTGGGTGAAAATAGAGCATTCACTATTTGGTCCACTCATCCATTAAAAATGCTTTAAAAATCCACAATTGTTATATATCTTCAGGAATATTTTCAACTTCAAGCATTTAGCAGAATTTTTGTTCTTCTTCTTTTTTTTTTTTTTTCTTGCATATTTGAGAAATATAAATTCAGTCAAATGTAAGACAACATAACACAGTTTGTTTATATTTCACAAAATATGTAATTACCTATATTGTTCAATTTACCAGCCTAATTGAACTACAGTGTATTTAAACTCTTAAAAAACTAATAACCACCGAAAGCAATGCAAAAAAATAAAATAAAGCAAAATGCAAAATGGCAAAAAAAAAAAAAAAAGATAATGATATATTGATAATGATATAATATAACAAAATAACTCAATGCATATAACCGATGTATCTACTGTGTCTAAATTGTGCATTGTTATATGTTTTCTCACGCAGATTTTGGAGACTTTTTCAGATGTGACTAGATCGGGTCGTTGCTCAGCAGCACTTGACAGTCTGCTTCTGTGTCTGTCTGTGTAAACTACAGCACATATGGCATAGAGCTTTTTGCATCCCTGTCTGTGTCTTTATAGACCTTATGTTCATCATGAACATCTATCTATCTATCTATCTATCTATCTATCTATCTATCTATCTATCTATCTATCTATCTATCTATCTATCTATCTATCTATCTATCTATCTATCTATCTATCTATCTATCTATCTATCTATCTCAATCTATCACATGTGCATTTTCTGTAGTTGCATTTCAGTTCAGTTACTTTCTACTATTTCCCAATAAAGTGAGGCTGTTGAGCAAATGTTCATCTAGCTATAATACGGTTTAACAGGCTTTGTGTCAAATACAGATTAAGTTCTTCACGTAGAAAGCCTGCAGCCGATGCTGAATCGCAGCAGTAAAGGGAGTATTTTTATTCTGTGGGTGGACCGAATGAATCAGATGGAGCACTTTTACTGCTGCTCGAGTCCATGACATGGGAAACATCCATCTAGTGCAACAGGGCATCTCGGAAGGGATGTTAGAGAACCACAGAACAGAAGAAAAAAGCGGTACAGTTCAAGAGGTGTGTTTTGATAATTGAGTAATCGATATATTGAGATATACTGAGCAGTCTTGTGATGTGAGTTTCTGTCTTGGACTACAGATGGACAGTGACAGGGATTGTTTATTGTCTTCACATAAAGACATGGAGAAACGTGGAACTAGTTCAATATCCTCTGCTTCGTTTAATTTCATCAATTCCATCATTGGATCTGGGATCATAGGTAATGTTTGGTTGCCGATGTTTCTAAAAAAAAAGTATAATTTTAACTGAGTACATACACACAGGCAGTGTGCTCCTCTTAAACTTAAAACATGTTGAAAAATGCATGCTTATTATTATTTTTATTTTTTTTTACAAAATTATAAGTATTATTTTAAATCGATTAGATTACTGTACAAACTCTTGGCTGCCAGTATATATATCATAAATATATATATGTTTGTGTGTGTGTTTATATATATTTTGTTGATCAAATAGGATAGTTTGCAATATCTGTATAGAAAATTTAATCTATTTTTCTCGTCAAAAGCATGCTTGATGATTTTTTTTTCTTAATAGTCACATTTGTGCGTAGGTCAGTATGTGAGAAGTGGCTTAGATTCCACGTGGTGCAGGATCATATGACTGTAGAGCAGCCACAGTCAGTTCACATGCTTCAGCTGCAGGAAAAAAAGAAAAAAATATTTTTCTGGTCCTATGATATATCTTTGGGTCTAGAAAAGGTCAGCAATAAATATTTAATGTATGCATTCTTGTCAGTAGCTATTTTTGTGCTCTATCACCTGCCTGACCATGAAAAAAAAGTTAGTCATCAGACCTTTTTCCTTTGGGGGAGACTGGGGGCAGTTGTCACATTTTTGATCTATTTCATGTTCTCCACATCTCTGATCTCTTGGTTTCAATCGTCAAGGTTTGCCGTATGCATTGAGTCAGGCCGGCCTCCCAATGGGTCTCCTGCTGCTTGTTCTGGTTGCCTTCATCACAGGTATGCACTGCAAATGTGCATGAGCCGTTCACTGCGTTTACATCAAAGTAATGGGTTAAAACACTTGCATGCATTGGTTACAAATGAAGCCAAGAATAAAGTTTAGGCAATCATTTGTATTAAAATGAAAATGCATAGAAAAATGTAGCCTATTCATATGGACAACTTCGTGATAGTTTTGTGGTGCTATGATAGTTTTATCTCTTTGTTAGTAAATCTCCATAATATTTCACCATAAATATATTCCGTAATGCTTTCCTCACCATGACAAACAGCAGCTCAGATATTACACCCAATGCATTTTTGTTTTACAGGTGCATCTCAATAAATTAGAATGTCGTGGAAAAGTTATTTTATTTCAGTAGTTCAACTTAGATTTTTATACTACTTAAATTCAGTGCACACAGACTGAAGTAGTTTAAGTCTTTGGTTCTTACAATTGTGATGATTTTGGCTGACATTAAACAAAAACCCACCAATCACTTTCTCAACAAATCAGTATACTTTAAAGACCAAAAAAAAAAAAAAAAAACATTTTTAGTGAATTGTTGGCCTTCTGGAAAGTATGTTCATTAACTGTACATGTACTCAATACTCTGTAGGGGCTCCTTTTGCTTTAATTACTGACTCAATTCAGCGTGGCATGGAGGTGATCAGTTTGTGGCACTGCTGAGGTGGTATTGAAGCCCAGGTTTCTTTCATAGTGGCCTTCAGCTCATCTGCATTTTTTGGTCTCTTGTTTCTCATCTTCCTCTTGACAACAACCTTTAGATTCTCTCTGGGGTTCAGGTCTGGTGAGTTTGCTGGCCAGTCAAGCACACCAACACCACAGTCATTTAACCAACAAATCCTGCTGGAAAATGAAAACAGCATCTTCAAAAAGCTGGTGAGCAGAAGGAAGCACGAAGTGCTCCAAGATTTCTTGGTAAACGAGTGCAGTGACTTCAAAAAACACAATGGACCAACACCAGAAGATGACATTGCACCCCAAATCATCACAGACTGTGGAAACTTAACACTGGACATCAAGCAACTTGGGCTATGAGCTTCTCCAGCCTTCCTCCAGACTCTAGGACCTTGGTTTCCAAATGAAATACAAAACTTCCTCTCATCTGAAAAGAGGACTTTGGACCACTCTGAAACAGTCCAGTTTTTCTTCTCCTTAGCCCAGGTAAGACGCCTCAGGAGTGGCTTAACAAGAGGAATACAACAACTATATCCAAATTCCTTGACACGTTTGTGTGTGGTGTCTCTTGATGCCTTGACCCCAGCCTTAGTCCATTCCTTGTGAAGTTCTCTAAAAATCTTGAATTGATTTTGCTTGCCAATCCTCATAAGGCTGCGGTTTTCTCGGTTGGTTGTGCATCTTTTTCTTCCACAGTTTTTCCTTCCACTCAACTTTTTATTAACATGCTTGGATACAGCACTCTGTGAACAGCCAGCTTCTTTGGCAGTGAATGTTTGTGGCTTACTCTCCTTGTGAAGGGTGTCGATGATTGTCTTCTGGATAACTGTCTTCCCCATGATTGTGTAGCCTAGTGAACCAAACTGAGAGACCATTTTGAAGGCTCAGGAAACCTTTGCCGGTGTTTTGAATTGATTAGCCGATTGAAATGTCACCATATTCAAATTTGTTGAGAAAGTGATTGGTGGGTTTTTGTTAAATGTGAGGTAAAATCATCACAATTAAAAGAACCAAACACTTAAACTACTTCAGTCTGTGTGCACTGAAATTATTTAATAGACAAGTTTCACAATTTGAGTTGAATTACTGAAATAAATTAACTTTTCCACGACATTCTAATTTTATTGAAATGATGACCAAAATGTCATTTTTGAGAGAACTACGCCTTTAACATGAGTATTACTGTTGTGCTTTTTTTTAAGCAATGCATGAAGTATTTTACACTGTCTATGAGCATAGTAAATAAACGTCTAAGAGCATTTTGATTTACTTTATATATGTAAATAAGTAAATACAAGTGTTTGTTTAAATGTGGACAAATGTAATGTTTTCAATTTGGGCAGATTACTCCATCATCCTGCTGGTCAGAGGAGGAAATCTGTCTGGGACTCACAGTTATCAGTCTCTGGTTCAAAGCACATTTGGCCAGATAGGATATTTGGTTGTGTCGGCTCTACAGTTTCTTTACCCATTCATTGGTAATCACAGACATCTACTATCTATCCTTACATTTTATTTAATAAATATTGTGAAGTGAAGTGAGATTTAAAGAATAGATCTTTTTAATTTTTTGCCTTTATTGTTTCCTATATAGCAATGATCAGCTACAACATCATCACAGGTGATACGCTGACCAAAGTGTTTATGAGAATTCAAGGAGGTGAGCTGGTTATTATTTCAAAGAGGTCATGGTATTTAATTTATATTTTTATTTAATTTTAATGTAATTTTTTTTTTTTTGTCCAGAGGTCTATTTGTACAGAAAAAAGAATTACAATAAAGTAATAATTCAGTTATCATTTTTGGCTAATTTTATGTTAATAAATGGATTTTAGAAAAAAAAAAAATTCTGTGTGTAGGAAGTTTTGAGTTCCAAAAGTTACAGCATGTTATCATAGAAAAAATACATGACTTGTCCGAATGAAATTAATTCATTTTGGGTATGGATGCCATATTCTTACTGCTGATAAAACAGCATAAACCTGACATATGTGCTCTTTGTTTTTCCAGTTGGTCCCGGAAACATTCTTACAGAGAGACATTTCGTAATAATGATGTCCACTCTTCTGTTTACACTCCCGCTGTCTCTCTATAAAGATATTGCAAAGCTGGGAAAGGTTGAGTATATTAAGTTTCTTTGCAGTTTTTTTTTTTATATATATATTTTATATTTGTAATGTAATAATTTGTGATCTGTGGCTTTAAATGAATATTTCACCCAGTAAATCTGTCATTTAGCTGTTATTTACTTGTCTGTTTTTTTTCTGCAGACACTTTTTTCATACAACAGTGACCTTGTCTGATTATGCTGGGCTTTTAAAATAGACGAAAGAGGATAATAAATGTTTCATAAAAATAGTCCATATGACATGTGTGCTACATTCCAAGTTATCTGAAGCCAAGTCATTGTTGTGCTTCACAGAAAAATAACACATGGGTCTGGATGACATGATAAAAGAACACAAAAAAAAAACATTATGCATGAATACTAAAGTAAACTTACGTTACTTTAGTCTAGTAAGTGTTCAACTTGATTGTTTACATGTATTTCAGCAAAGTTTTTATCCTGTTGAGAGGACTTAGAAATGTAACAATGAAAGAAGAAACGGTTGGCTTTATAGGTTAAACCTGACAGTAATGAATCTGTCCCTCTGTTCCAGGTATCTTTATTGTCCATGCTTTTGACTCTTGCCATCCTCATCACAGTGGTTGTGAGAGCAGCGACACTAGGACCACAGATGTATTAAATCTCTCTCTTCGTCTGTGTGCATTCATTCACACCATCCACCATATGCTGATGTTTGCCAACCGCAGCTCAGGATAATGATTTACCATTTGAAACACTCATTTCTGAGAAAGGATCTCACTGAGCTTAATTTTTTTTATGTGATTTTCCATCATATTTTTGGCCTTAGAATAACAAGCCATAGTGTCACAATGCAGTGAAACAATACACACAGTTTGTGATGAATGATGAAGCTTACCCCTAACCCTTGTTTAACCCAGATTGAATGATTGATTTTTCACCAAGCTGAAAAAAATCAGTACAATACAGTTAAAGTCTTAAATTTACCTTTATATAACTTACAGAAACCCTGTGAAAACACTCAAAACACCCTGGCAGTGGTGTTTGCATGCACAAACAACAAAAATAGTTATTTATAAAACGAATAACTAGCTTTATGCATTAATCACATTTTTCTGTCCACCCATAGACCTGCGTCAGATGATGCATGGGTGTTTGCACGGTGGAATGCCATTCAGGCAGTTGCTGTCATGTCTTTCGGTGAGGTTTTACAATCAGCGATGAGCAACATATATGAATAAAAGTACCTTTTTCAATCCTAACTTTGACATTTCATATTTTTCAGCTTTTATCTGCCACCACAACAGCTTTATGATCTACGGGTCGCTGCGGGAGCCCACACTGAGCGGCTGGTCTCTTGTCACTCATGTATCTGTGGGTTCAGCTGTACTGGTCAGTGCTGTCTTTGCTGCTGCGGGTTATATGACTTTTACTGGTTATACACAAGGTACATAACTGTAAATAATCTCACAATATCTGCACCTCTTACTTTGATAAATCTGTGTCATACGGTACAAAAAGCTTGCAAAGTATTGCATGTTTTCCTCTTGTGTTTCTTGTCCAAGGTGATATATTCGAGAACTACTGCAGGAATGATAACTTGGCAACATTCGGTCGATTCTGCTATGGCATCAGTATAATCACCACGTTCCCTCTGGAGTGCTTTGTAACCCGTGAGGTAAGATAATGGAAGCTTTTACTGTATATACAGTATGGGTGATTCTTCAAATGGGGCACTTTTGACTACTTGAAAACTTGAAAAATGTCCTGAAATGAAAATCTGATCATGGCCTTGATCAACCTTTAAGTGGACTTTCCATCATAAATATACTTATCTCTACAATACTTGTTGTGATGGGAATTGCAGCATTATTGGGGACAATGATTTTATTTGTACTTATGTATATATATGTTTGGTATATTAATTGAATGCTTATGAGTTATTATGGTTGAAACTAACATAAAACCATTAAAAAAATCGTAACATTAAATTAACTGAACGTTAACTGGAATAAAATGTACAGTATACACAAATGCAAACTATTTTTATTTCAGCTACTGTAGTTTCTTAGGCAACATTTCTCTTTTTCATTCAGTAAAAACCATCCAAAATAAAAAAAAAGTATAAAAAATGACAAAAACGCACAACAAAATTAAAATTGCAATTAATCTAAAAACTATAATAAGGTTAAATTTAATAGCATCTCAGTGATACTAAAATAGCACATAATAATGTGAAATAGTACCCTGGTTTTAACACTTTTTATTATTTATTAAAAAGGAAAAAAAAAATGAAAGGCATTTAATATCCTCCTTTAATTTGATGCAACAAATCTGTAGACTCCTGATTGACTTTTTCAGAGCTTTATCCTGTCTACCATATGCAATATGTTTTACATTTTAAAGTGTGACATAATAATAAAGCTTGTTGTTGTATTTAATTAGTTTTCTTTAAAGTTGGTTGTTTCTTGATGTTGTCTATGTTTTTGTTCCAGGTGATCTCTAATGTGTTTTTTAAAGGAGAGCTCAGTAACACCACGCATGTCATCATTACCCTGGTGATCGTCTCTGCGGCGACTGTCCTATCGCTCTCTTATGACTGTCTGGGTATTGTACTGGAACTCAATGTGAGTTTACCTGTTGCTTCATCAACATCAATGAAGCAGCCGTCAGTCATTCAGAGATGAGTGTAATTGTTGTGTTTCCATGTCTCTCTCAGGGGGTTTTGAGCGCCATACCCCTCATGTTCATCTTCCCGGCCGCCTGTTTCCTGAAGCTCTCGGACGGCCGCTGGTTTCGCGGTGAAAACCTCATCCCAAGCATTATCCTGGCGGCAGGTGTTTGTGTGATGATTATCGGTTTGATCATGATGGTGCTGTTCCCTCAGGACTGTTCACACGGAGCAGAGCTGTTTTACTGCTCCGTCTCCAACACCTCTGTTCCCAGCACCACTTCACCAAACAGCGGGCTGCAGTTTATTAACGCCACACAGAATATCAGCATTTTCTGACTGCCATTAACTTTGTCATTTTTATATGCCGTTTTCTAGTTATAAATTGTTTATGCAATTGGTGTATTAAAGAAATGACATAAAAACAAGCCTACAATTGTTTATTATTATTATTATTATTATTACGATCTACGTTCTTGTTTTATATACTCTCCAGTTTCCAGTTTCAATTTGAAGACTGTAAAAGTATAAAAACATAAATATATATGCCATTTGAACCTATACAATAGCTTTATGTAAGGAACAGAGTCAAATTTGAGTTATTCAATGATGATCTTTAAATGAACATGATGTACGAGTTTGATTTTGGTCAAGATTTCAGTTTTGTACATTGCTTACAAAAAATAATACAAAAAAATTCCTTTGGAAAAGCTGCGCATCTATGAGTTATGGAGATGTTTACTGATATTAGTCACTATTAGCCTGTAGAGGTTAAGTTTTATTAAAACAATTTCTCATGTTAGGACACATTGCCTTGGGAACCTTTTATCATTTCTTTATCTTGTGCCAGATTCTGAAAATCCATTATAAAAACAGATTTATTTTTTATTTGAATATTTGTCTAAATAAATTGCAATAACATAGAAAACCTTTGCATAATTTTTTCAATACTTATATATATATATATATATATATATATATATATATATATATATATATATATATATATATGGTGTGCTTGTTTACCATAACAAACCCTATGGAATATGAGTTGTGTGCGCCATTTTCATCAGTTATTTGGTAAAATATGAAAAAAAAGAAGAAAAAAATTACCTTTGGTGTGCTATTTGAGATGCATAAAACGTTACTTTTAAAATTAGTTTAAGAAATACTAAATTTAATCCAAACATTTAAAAACTTTACATGTTTTAAAACTTTCACCACACATTGTTGTCAGAGTTTATGTTCACCAGTTTCTGAAAAAGAAAAGTAAATCATCCCACGATGCTCGTCTCTCAGCTAACAATTGTACGTTCCTAGAGCGTTCTTGTTTGGTTCCCAAAAACATAACCAAATGGGAACCATAAGGGAACGTTAGGGGAACGTTCTGTGTTTGCTGGGCTGTTGGTGAGTTAAATTAATTGGTCAAATAGATTAACCTAGTTAGTGTCTGGTTAATGTGGCGTGCTGTGGTAAATCCAAGATGAAAACACGAGACTTGACTCGCAAACAAAATGATTTGAGACTCATAAGCAATTTGAATTGAAATTAGATCCTTGTGAATAACACACATATTTAGACCTAAAGGGAATTATTTCAATCCAAATGGAGTTTGTAGTGTATTTTGGCGCAACTTTGCGCTAAATCTGAAGGAAGAAAAAACATAACTTAAGACTTATGATCGACATGAAGGTGAGTAAATTACATAAATGCCTTCTTTTCCCTTCTCTTTTTTTTTCTTCTAGTGAAAACCATGTAGGCTACTCATCGCTTTTATCACTAGAGGTCGTTATATTGCCAGGAGTGGCCCGCCACGTCAAGACACTGAGTGAACTCTAAAATCCCCAATAACTGAGAGAATGTACTAAAATCATCATCATTTGGCATATCTGTCGGTATTCCCCTAATGCATCCCGATCCTATTTAGGTGAAATATGCAGCGTTTGATAAGTTTTCAATGGAAGTCTCCCCTCAAAACAAACAGAACTGCTCTCGCATGGAGATTTCCGCACATTCACTGCTTTGTTGAGAGTTTTCTGTTTGGGGGCGACATGTAGGCTAATTCGCATTACACCGGAGTGTGAACAGTCGTTGAATCCAGTGTGAGGATGGGAGGGCTGGCAGAGACTGTATGTATTATCGTGTCATGACGTGAATATGTGGGGCTGCCGTCTCCTCTTGGTTGAATAGAAACAGAGGAGCGTCTGTTGACAGGGGCAGGACTCTGGAAAATATGGTGGGAGTTGCAGAATTTTAAAGGGGTAACGGGACAGAAGTGATGCAAGAAATTATAAGCAGTGGTTAAAGTCAAGGGTGGCGCTGCTGGAGTTGTTGTTGTTGTTGATGGTGATGCTGTTTGTTTAGCCGCATTGACAGACTGATGACAGCTGACAGCCGCGCGAAAGTTCAAGGGCGATCAAGGTAAGATCGAGGCTTCATGCTCATTCAAACCATTATGACTCATTTACTCGTGAAAAACAAAGGGATTTATGGATAAAACGTCACATTTTCTTCCTGGTGGTCATTGTCAAGTTTATTCGTGTGCGTCAAGTCAGGATTCGAACCTGAGACGATAAGTTGATTTGTTACGTACTGTATTCCCCCACCTCGATCATGTTAGACGTAAATTAATCTGTAATTTTGACTGAAGCAATATTTTACCACAAATGCAATCTTGTCATGATCTTGTAGACCTCTAGAAAACTTGGATGATGATTTTGTCATTTGTGACCCCAAAAACCAGTCATAATGGTTAGTTTTTTTTAACTGGGGTTTTTACATTTTCTGAATAAATAAGCTTTCCATTGATGTATGGTTTATGATGTGACCGTATTTGACTGAGATATAACTATTTCAAAATCTGGAATCTGAGGGTGCAATAAAATCAAAATATGTGAAAATAGCCTTTAAAGTTGTCCAAATGAAGTTCTTAGCAATGCATATTGGGCTACTAATCAAAAATGAAGTTTTGAGATATTTCTGGAAGTACATTTACAAAATATCTTATGGAAAATGACCTTTACTTAATATCCTAAAGATTTTTGGCATAAAAGTAAAAAGTAACATTTTGACCCATACAATGTGTTTTTGGCTATTGCTACAAATATACCTCTGTCACTTATGACTGGTTTTGTTGTCAAGGGTCACATTTGACATTTTCAATGCTGTTTTGTTGTTTATAAAAATATGTATATCGAATTGGGATTCGAATTTGAGTAGCCTTGAAAGCAAATCATTGCTAATTTATTAGAAAAATATATATTTATTAAATTAATGGTAGAGGTAACCTATTATGATGATTAAAATTATAGTTTACCTCAAAATGAATTTTTTTGTGAAGCTGTTATAGAGCTTCAGATGACTTTGATTTCTTGACAGCAGTCCAAAAAGCATTGTGTGCAATCAAGTGTCATTTCTATTCAAACTATAACCTTTTTTTTCTTAATGAAACGCAAAAGGATTTGGTAAATGTATGTAGAATTGGGATTTGAATTTGAGTTGCCATGAACGCAAGTCATACTGGCTAATTCATTAAAAATCACTCCTTTTTATTTTTTAGAAGACATAGTCTGTCGAATAAAGGAATAATAGTACACCTAAAAATGGTCAAGCTAGGGCTTAAGTGATGATTTTGACTTTTCCTTACTGTTGACAACATACAAAGTTTGTGTGTAATTGAGCACCATGCCTATTTCATCTTTAGCTACGTGTCAAATACAAAATGACGTGTCAAGGTTATCAAATTGTCGACGTTGTCATGTTCAATACGACAAATTCAGGGTGATCATTTGCTGTTAAGTTAATGTAAGTTTAATTCGCAAGTTTGAGTGGCCGGCTTGTAAAATAAAAACTATGTTAAATCGGGATTCGAACTCTGGTAACATAGTAGCATATTTGAACAAAACCATATCACTTGAATTAGTAAGTTATATTTCATCTAATGCACCAGTTGAGCTAAGGGATGCATGCTCCAAAAATAAATAACGAAGTAAAAAATCCTCCTATTTGTAGTGACTAAATAAAGTGTAGACTGCCAGTAAATGGGAATGGGAAAATGCTGAAAGATCCTAAACTGGTTCGCTGGTCTTACCTGGTTTAAGCTGGACCAGATGAAAAGTGGCCAATGCCCTTCTTAAACCAACCCACAGACCAGCATCCCAGCTTAGACTGGTTCAAAACCAAGAAATTTGTTTTTTCAACAAGCCAGCCATGCCTATTATTGACAATGTGGCATGCATGATGGGAAGGGATGCACCACCATCTGCAGAACTGACTCGTCTAGTTTAACCTCTCCATCTGTCAGCACTTCCTTAAGGCTGTGCCATGAGGTAATAGTGTTTGCTTTCTGTCCTGCAGTGCCAGGGATTTCAGAGCCGTGCAGGCCGCTGCAGGGATGGATGGCGATGCTCATTGCCGACCGCCTGACCGAAGGTACACCGTAAGCACTGAAAGACTTGCATATTGGCTTTGGGTATTTTGGGTTAATTCCATGGTTTACTTCATTATTGAACTCAAACTTTAAAAAAACATGGATTTATCGATGTAATGTTTTAAGAGTGGCAATTTCGTGGAAGTTTCTAATATGTACTGACAGGTGTGCTGTTATTTTCCCATCGACATGAACGATGTCACTTCCTGGAGGATGATGTCATTGAGGAACTGGCTTTTGTTAATAAAGGGATTTTGCAGAAGGCTGACAGATTGAAAGTGAGGACATGGGAAGAACTATGAATTTTTATTTTATTTTTTGGGTAGAAGTTTCCTAGTTATACAGTAGGTGTAAATATTTGAGTTTGATAGTAAAGTAAATGTTATGCATGTGTGTTGATTTAAAGATTGTGGAATGAAAAGTCAGCTAATATTTGTAATTTTTTTTTTCCTGCACGTTTTTCCAGTTTTCTTTAAACCTGCAAAGCAGTTGATTGCACATTCCAGCTCCATGGGAAGAAAAACTAAGGGATGCATAGTGTGAGATCTGGAATAAATGATTTTAAATAACTGAAAATAAATGTTTGGATGTAATGCATTGTGCAGGATTAACATTTGTGTGATCTGTTGCTGCAGGCTGGGCTGTTTATGAGTGAAGATTTAGATGTTGTGTGTCTAAATGTGTCTCTGGTTGTGTGTTTGTTTACAAGACAGTCTGACTGTAATTAAAGTCTCTGATGTCGTAGGCATTGCCTCGACCTTTGACATCGATGCATTTCCTGCCTGAGAAACGCTCTTGGACACATGTGGAGGTCATGGGAAATTAACTTTAGGGAGGGGGGACTCTTGCAAAAATTCTTCTGCTTAATTTCTTTGCTGGGGAAATGAGGATGTTATTGCATTGTGTTTGTAACTTTACTAGACAAGAGTCATCCAGCGAGGAACAGGGTCCATGGTTTTAATTTCCCTCTTAGATCTGATTGGAGATAACAGAAAAATGATGATGTGATGCTCGTTAATTTGACTTCTCAGAGGCAACTGTACTTAACTGGTGTAATAATCCATGGCTGTGGGGCAGGACTCAGAATCAGAAGACTAGGAAATTTAAAATATACAAACCAGATGCAGAACCTGGTCTTTGAAAACCACATGAGGCCGATTAGCCGTCTATATCACGAGCGAGGAAATCTGGATGTTGAATCCTCCGTATGCATTAGCGTCAAATATGATCTTTATTAACACACTTTGGACTTTAAGACTTTGGAAATTTGTGCTCAATGGGTTCAGGTTTAGCTAGCAGAGGGTGATGTCAGCTGAGAACGTTCCATTGGCTGGAAGCGTTTTCTATGAAATCTGAGAGATTATTTTCCAGCACGTTCTCATAACTCTCTTTTTGTGCATTATTCTCTCTCTCTCTCTCTCACACACACACACACACACATTACGTCTCCCACGCTGGCTATGAGCACATCGCTGTGTTATTGGGATTTTAATTAGAGGCGAGTCTGATATTTTGAAGGCTTTTTATGAGAGCCTTTTGAGCCTCATGCAAATGCTCTGATTTTCCACCCAGAAATATTTGATTAGTGTTGCCCATGGGCTTTACGAAGAGAAGGTTTTGTTGTGTTAAACAGCATGTTTCTTAATCGCACAGAAGTTATTGTGTAATTCGGGAGCAGGAATTTGGTTTCTCTGGTGTTGTGGGGCATCAGGCCATCAACCATCTCTCTGCACGTTTGTGGTGCAACTGTTTGTAAATTTGTATCCTTTCACCAAGTTGCACAGCTCATTTTTGGTTTGGTTATTTGGTCCATCCACAAGTTGGGTTTCAGCCTCATGCCCTGCAGGTCTCTGTCTCTTTGTATTATTTGAGTCTGTGCAGAAGGTTTGGGTAAAAATATGGATTTATTTTTCTCTCTAATGAGCAATTAAAAAAAAAGACAAGTTACCAATTTGAATTGATGTGAGTCGCGTTTTTACTTGAAACCTTGGCACTGCACACTGAATATTGTTGGTTCTATGACTAATTGCTTATGATTTTCCCAACTTAAAATAAAAATGAAGCCTCTAAATCAAATGTAATTAAACACTAAGCAGTCAGTGATATAATTTCTGTAACCAAAATAGACATTATAGACCCCATATACCTAAAAAGGAATTCAGAGTTGAATCGAATTTGAATTGAAATTGAATCATGTCTGAATTCAATTGAATCAAGAATCCATCCCATCCAACCAAATCTCAGCAAATGCATATCCAGGATTTCTGCATGGCTTAAAAAGTCTTAGAAAGTCTTCATTTCTTCTACAACTGTAGGCCTTAAATCTTTAAATCAGAATTAATTTACTTGAAACAGTTTAATTGTTAGAGAAATTCAGTGATTGTATGCTTAAAACAGGAACAAATATCTGTCAGTGGCATTTGTGAAACTTGTTTTCCCTTTGAATTAGGTTGATTTCTCTCATTGGCAGATATTTGATATTATTTAATTCAGAAATTCATTTCATTTTGATACATTTCCCATAAAACAATTCCCATATTATTAATAACTCCGTAAACACTTACAGTATGTGTGTTTTGCATCTTGATAATTTTTTTTTATGTATTACAGTTTTAGATATTTGCACTGAAAAACAAGACAAAAGTACTTGGAAGCATCACTACTTTTGTGAAGATTTATTTTGGCGGCACTATTAAAGTTATTTTTGTATTGTTTTTTTTTGTTTTTTTGTACAGTTATATGCCTAATCGTTTGAGGTTAGAGAGTTGTTGCTTTAATTTATTCCTTTCTTTTTCTTTAATTGGTCTTAAAAAGGTGATGCAGACTTGCAGGATCCCTGATTTCATTCACTTAATACATCCACATCCTTTTGCATGTAGCTGCCAATGCATATGTTGAACGCTCACCTCCAGACAAAACATTTGACAATCGGTTTTGCAGATTTCCTTCCAAGAAAGTGCAGAAAATGTGAGCCTGTTAATAACGTGCAGTAACTGCTGATGTGCCCACATCTAATGGTGAGTTCATATTCTGGAAACTCAAAAGAAGAGACTGACAAATGAGGGGAATTTAAGCTTGATCTCTTCAAATAGGAAAGCAAGATGTGGAACTCCGCAGGTGTTGGCAGGACTCCTGTAGCTGCTGCAGTTTGGCTTCTCTCACTCTTGACATCTGTTCTAGGAATTCCAAATTGGAAGGATGGCTTCGGCGATGTGAATAACTGTCGGAATGTTTACTCGCTTATGATGTCATCTTGTGTGATCTTAGGTCGTTTTCAAATGATTAACACACACACACACTTCTACCTCAGTGCAGCAAAGACGTGGCCTTGACTGACGACAAAGTGTCACCTCAGGGACGGGGTATTGAAGCACTTAAGTGTTTTTGCAAATGTTTCCATACTTTCTCACACTATCATTCTCTCTACATACCCTCGCATACTAACACCCGCACACACACACACACACACACAGAAACCGCTTGCACAGCTGTTCTATCCAATCCAGTGTTGAAAGCCACAGTATGTGTGTATGTATGAAGAAAAAAAAACCTTCTGGAAACCACCTAACAACACCTATACCAACAGAACACTAGAATATAAAAGTCTCTCAGGTGACACTTTCTCATTAAGGCCTTGCTTATCTTAACAAGCCAGAACACCCTAGCAACCACCAATGATGGTGGGTAGTAACTGAATACATGTCGTTTGGATTATGGAAGCAGATTCCAAACAAATTAAGTACTTGTAATTAGATTATATTACATTTTTAAAATACTCATAAAAAGTGTTTTCTCAATACTTTAGTATAGCATTTACTACTGATGAATACATTTTTATTAGAATGATCAGATTTTAAGTTTATAGCTCATTAATTTGTAATAGATGTGCATGTTCACGGTTCTCTGCCATTGGTTTATGGTCAAATGACCTGCAGTTAGTTTGTATGTGTTTTTTTTAGGTTTCATTAAACTCCGGAACCCCCTGGAGTTTCTTCATGAACACCAGGTTTAGGAAACCTTAAAGGCATAGTTTACCCACAAATTGTATTTCTGTCATTAATTACTCACCCTGCAGGCCATTTCACCCCAAACTCGTAAAACCTTTGTTCATCTTCAGAACACAGATTATGATATTTTTAAGGAAATCCGAGAGCTCTCTGACCCTGCATAGACGGCAACCCTACTGTCACATTCAAGACCCAGAAACGTAGCAAGGATATCGTTAAAATAATCCATGTGACAACAGTGATTCAACATTAATTTTATGAAGATACGAGAATACTTTTTGTATGCAAAGAAAACAAAAACTTCGTTGGCAGTCTTCGATTTGCGTTCACAAGGCTGGGCAAAATATTTTAAGCCCTCCTCTCTGTCAAAATCTTCAGACATGTTTCCGAAAACTGTTTTATGTACAGCATGCATCTTCCTCTGCTTGTAAACAAGGCACAGCACATTCAGGTTCAAAGTCAGAGCACAGACTCCTGCGTCACCAACACCACACGCTCGCGTCTTGATATTCTTACGCGTGAAAGACTGACACGGAAGAGAAGAACTTTGTTTTCTTTGCGCACCAAGTATTCTCATAGCTTCATAAATTACGGTTGAACCACTGATGTCACATGGACTATTTTAACATTGTCCTCCTTACTACGTTTCAGGGCCTTGAAAGTGACCGTGGCGTTGCTGTCTGTGCAGGGTCAGAAAGCTCTCGGATTTCATCAAACATATCTTAATTTGTTTTCTTACTGGTGTAGGAATGTCAAGAGGGTGAGTATCTAATGAGAGAATTTCCTTTTTGGGGTGAACTAACCCTTTAACAATGTAATGTTTAAAGCTGCAGTAGATAACTTTTGTAAAAATATATTTTTTACATATTTGTTAAACCTGTCATTATGTCCTGACAGTAGAATATGAGACAGATAATCTGTGAAAAAAATCAAGCTCCTCTGGCTCCTCCCAGTGTCCTATTGCCATTTGCAGAAACTCCATCGCTCCCGGTAAAAAACAACCAATCAGAGCTGTGGTCCGTAACTTTGTTTGTGTTCAAAATGTAGAAAAATGTATATAATAAGCGAGTACACCATGAATCCATTTTCCAAACCGTGTTTTTGGCTTGTCCTGAATCACTAGGGTGCACCTATAATAAGTGTTTATATTCAGACTATTTTAGATTGCTTCGGGGGTACCGCGGCGGAGTAACCCAGTACCTTTGTGATTCTTCATAGACCTAAACAGAGAGAAGTAGTTCCGGCTACGATGTTCTTCCGCAAGACGCAAGCAGTTCTGTTTATTAACCACTAGAGCGTCAAAAGTTACCGACTGCAGCTTTAATGCACTTTGTTGTTAATAACAGCAATTTGAATATATTTTATTTCTGTTTGTATTGAAGATTATCCTATTTAAATCGATGTGTAATCTATAAAAGGATTCTGATTATATTACCTAAAATGTGAAAAATTGAATCAGTGACTGATTTCAATTTGTAAGAAATCTACCCAGCACTGAACACGCTAGAAACTGCCTAACAACTACTCAGAGCACCAAAACACTCTACAAACCACTGAGTGCTTGCTAAAACTTGGCAAAACCCATGGAAGGTTGCGTCTAGTGAGTGTTGGACATTTGTCTTGGATTGTCTTTTTTTTTTTTCGTTGCCTGGATTAATACAGGAGATGGTTTAACTTTGAAGTTGTTCCTGTCTAGTGATTGCTTTGCAGGTAATGAAGGGTGACAGGATGGGTGTTTTCTCAATAGAATCAACAGAATGATTAATAACTCCATATTCAAAATGTACAGTTTAGAGGTTTAGGGTGGTTTTATGAGACAACTCCCAGCTGAGACGCTTCTAGAACAATGGTTAGTCGGGAAAATGCAGACATCAACAGCCTGAAGCAATTTGAAGCTAATAATGGCTCTTTACATTTCAAATCACACTAGAAAAATGACTACAAGCCGAGGGATGGTTGTCCTTTTTATAAATCTGATAATGAAAGTTTGGTCATCACTTACTCATCTTCATTTTGCTAATGTAAGACACATTGCATTCATTGTGCTTTAATGTTTGAAGCATGCATTTGAGAATAGAGAGAAAATGCTATTTTTATTTTGGTTGTGATGTTGATGTTAACTATTAGATGATAACACATTCTTGAGCAAGCTATTTATTTAAGGACAGGATACGTGACTTGTAGCATTGCATGATTGATAATGGCCAGACTGTTGCGTAATTAAATTCTTGCTTTATTTGCTCACTCGAGTAGTAGGGTATCTTTTCAGTGAGATGCTCTTGTGGTGACAAGCCCAGCAGAGTGAACACAATGGCTCTGTTCTAAAACCTAGTGAGCTGTCTTGGTGCCTACATAGGCAGCACCCTAACTAAAATGCAACCTTCAGTTTTATGATTTGGAACACTCTGTATAGGCAGCCTAAATGTGTTGCATATAAATATATTACTATCGCAAATTTGGGGTTCAATAGGATATTATTTATTTATTTATTTTTGGAGAGTAAATAATTTTTATTCAGCAAGAATGCATTAAAGTGATCAAACCTGGCAGCAAATAATATTCAAATATTCCTAAAACAATTATTCACTGTTTCCACCAAAAAAAAAAAAAAAAAAAAAAAGTTTTCAACACTTAATAATAATACTACTAATAAAAATTATTCTTGAATAGCAAATCAGCATAATTAATAGAATGGTTTCAAAAGGACTGGAGTAATGATGTGTAAGATTCAGCTTTGCATCAGAGGAATAAATTGGATTAAAAAAAAATTAAAATAGAAAACAATTAGTTTAAATTGTAATATTATTCCACAAATATTACTGTTTTTACTTTAAATGTAGCCTTGGTGACTTTCAAAAAATGACCCCAAACTTTTGAACAGATTTTAATTGCAATGTTTTATGTTAAATTATGTTGTCAGTCAGTATTCTAGCCTTGCCTTTTGAGAAGGATGCATGCAGTGCTGCTGTTTGGCTCGATTGAGGTACTGTATGCTAGAATGCCTGCAGTATGTTTGGTGCATGATGTCTTAAAATGCTGCCTGCGTAGATGGCTCACTATGATCTGGAACAGGGCCAGTGTCTGTAGATGCCATAGATCTTCTAAACATACCATGTGTCTCGACTCCTCCACATTCCACACATACACACACACACTCTCTCTCTCTCTCTCTCTCTCTCTCTCTCTCTCTCTCTCTCTCTCACTCAACAGCTGTATTTAAAAACACGCTGGTCTCCTCAACACTTCCACACGGACTCAATGCAGCGTTTCTCTCTGTGGAACATGAGAACTGATTTCGCACTGCCTTTCCTGTCTGAGGAATACAAGGGCTTTATTTCTCTGTGTTGTGTTTCTCAGAGCACTGAAAGAGCATGTGGCAGCACTCCAGAGAACACAGGAGAATGGAGGCTCTTTGTTTTGCTGTCAGGCCTGCAAGCAGTGACCGTAAACGGTTCTCAATGCAGCAGAAAGGAATATGCTCCAGATTAATTAGTTTGGTGCGTGTCGTGTAAAAACAGCATTGCCGTGTTTTGCTAATCTACGTCGGTCAGATATGCTGTCCTGTTGAACGTTGCATTCCAGAAGATAATGCACATTGAGTTTCTCAAGTGTGACACATGTGTTGGTGCGACTGTAAGCTGAATGAGTTTGTTAGTATGTGCTTACTTGCATTTACAGAGATGTCTCTGGACACTTGAGGACAGACATTGGCATGAAGTAGATCTGGACTCTTGGGGTTTGTATGATATTAGGGGTAATATTCATTTTTAGCTGAATCATTGCATTGTTTTAGCCAGTGTAGTCCAAATCATAAACAGATTAGTCTTATGAACCGGCTCTTTTTAATGACCTGGCCAAAAACTCACAGCAGAACTCTGTCTAGGCTTTTGAGATTGTGTCCTCACATCATTAAAACACGATGAAACTGCTGTGGGAACTGAAAGAGCTCAGTTTTCTAGAAAAAAAATAAATAAAATGCTCAATTGCAGACATTTGCTACATAACGAACCCTAAAGTTTGAGTAATTAATGCAGCACTGTTCATGCTACTGTCACAGATGACGTCAAATCCTGTGACTTGTTGGACAGATGAGTGTTTTACTTCTATAAGCAAGTAATTTTTTTTATTTTGTGCATGATACAACCCTAGTAACACCCCAGCAACCCCTTGGCAACTGCATTGTATCACGGCGGTGAGTTTTGGACTAACAACACTTGCACAGTCTTCAGAAAATGTGTTTAAACCTGCTCACACACTGCACATGATTTTCTGTTTAATATGATAAGACATATTGTTTTTCAGCACATAAAAATATGAAAAAGTAGACCGTTTCCCCTCATAGTAATTTTTCAGTGTAACATGAGAGGTATAAATGTCCATCTGCCGTATTACTTAGAGATCAGAGTCTTTGAGAGACTGGATTTCAGTCCAGCTCCTAATGGCTTCTATCAAGTGTGTTCATCTTGTTTTTTTTTTAAGTTTTATTCTCCGTGTCAGGTACTCGTATCAGATCTCATTACATGATTGATTTCTACACATTGATTTATATTTTTTGTACAATCTTCCTTTACATTTCATTGGATAGTAGTGGGATGTCTTCATCAGAATGAAATGCATAGTCATAATGCATAGTTTCCATGCAGCTTTATAATGCCGAAGTAGAGAGCTCATGAAATCAAAACTGTGGCTTTCTTGTCTTTAAAAAAAAAAGTACTTTCATGAAAATTATGATTCGAATATTTGTTCAGTTCCGTTATTATTTTTTATATAAATGTTTTTACTAAACATTATCAAAATTTTATGTATTTTATATGGAGATATATATATATATATATATATATATATATATATATATATATATATATATATATATATATACATACACAGTGGGGATCGAAAGTTTGGGCACCCCTTGCAGAATATGTGAAAATATGAGTAATTTTCAAAAAATAAGAGAGATCATACTAAATGCATGTTATTTTTGATTTAGTACTGTCCTGAGTAAGATATTGTACATAAAATATTTTAACATTCCCAGTCCATTGTTTGTTCTGAACAGTTAAACTGAGCAGCGTTCTTCAGAAAAATCTGTAAGCTCCTGCAGATTCTTCAGTTTTCCAGCATCTTTGCATATTTGAACCCTTTCCAGCAGTGACTTTATGATTTTGATATGCACCTTATCACACTGAGCACATTTGAGGGACTCAAACACAACTATTTAAAAAGATTCAAACATTCACTGATGCTCCAGAAGGAAACAAGATGCATTAAGAGCTGGGGGGTGAAAACTTTTGGAATTTGAAGATCAGGGTAAATTGTACTTAATTTGTGTACCGGGAAACATACAAGTATCTTCTGTTGCTTACGAAGGGCAGAACTAAATGGAAAAAAAATTATATTTCAACAAAATAAGACAGATTTGGCCATCTTCATCGTGTTCAAAAGTTTTCACCCCCAGCTCTTAATGCATCTTGTTTCCTTCTGGAGCATCAGTGAATGTTTGAATCTTTTTAAATAGTTGTGTTTGAGTCCCTCAAATGTCCTCAGTGTGATAAGGTGTATCTCAAAATCATAAAGTCACTGTTTGAAAGGGTTCAAATATGAAAAGATGCTGGAAAACTGAAGAATCTTCAGGACCTTAAAGATTTTTCTGAAGAACGCTGCTCAGTTTAACTGTTCAGAACAAACAAGGGACTCATGCACAACCATCACAAAACAGAGAGACATTCGAGGATCATCAGGTAACAGAACACAGTACTAAGAACCAAGGGTTCCCAAACTTTTGAGTGGGGTTATTTTAATAATTTCAGCATTTTTTTTGTCTTGTGGAATACATGTTAATATCTTTTATGCACAATATCTTACTCGGGACAGTACTAAATAAAATATAACATGCATTTAGTATGATCTCTCTTATTTTTTGAAAATTACTCTTATTTTCACAGATTCTGCAAGGGGTGCCCAAACTTTCGATCCCCACTGTATATATATATTTGTTTTTTATTCTTTTATTTAGTTTTAATATCATTCTATTAATGCACTTTATTTTATACTTTCATATCCCAGACATTGTTCCATAATTCATGTAATGCTGAATTAAAAAATAAAAATTTAAAAAATATATTTTTTTAACAGTAAAAAATATTTTTTTTTTTACTGTTAGTTGCATTATTTATTTATTTTTCTAATGATTTTTACTTTTATCATCCCTTTGTTATTTTTATCTTTGATGCCATAAATGAACTGTTTTATGTATCTATATCAAATATTGTGTAATACTACATATTAACATTTATGCAATATTATTATTTGCTAAGTTGCATTATTATTTGCATTACAATTATTAAAATTTTTTTTTTACTTTATAGATATTTTACCTTTCTATTTATTTGTATTATTATTTTTAGTTTGTTTTATTAACATACTGTATTTTATATGTACCCATGCCAAATATTGTTCCATAATTTGTGTGATCTATATTAATGCTAAATTTACATACTATTAATGATGATTTGCTTAGCTGCAGTATTACTTGCATTACATATAAAAGTAATATATTTATAATATTAAAGTAAATTTATATGTATTTTCTTTGTACAGGGATCCAGACTTTCCATTTTTACTAGGAGCACAAGCAGAAAATTTAGGGGCACACCTTGAATCAGCTTGGAATGCAATCATTCACATATTTTCTCAATTTTAACAGTATTAATGACAAGTTTTGATGATAAATAGAAATTACAATGTGCAATATTCTTTTAATGTCAGAGGGATGACAAATATATGATATGATAACATTGCTATTGTTTTGCATTGATAAGTGCAGTTACTAATAATATTACATGTTCTTTTCTTGTTTATGTTATGTTTATACACATTTGACAGTAAAGCACTAAGCTGGAGTCGGGAAGCTTACAGAATACATTTTAGAAGCAACATTAACATGTGCAAAATCTATTTTTTTAATGTAGTAAATTGTATCTTAATAAATGTACCATTATCCTTCTATAGTCTTTTTATGAAAATGACCAACAACTTAAGTGATAATTTCAAAATATCAATGAAAAAGTATAAATTAATGACTAATAAGCCTTTAAGTGCTCCTCTGCTGCCATCTACAGGTTATAATGGTGATTTGATGTATTTTTTAATTTGTAAACCTGTTCACCACAGTATATTTTGGTCATCCCATTGAAAATAACATTCAAATTTAGGAGCTTTAAAGTGCTGGAAACCGTTGTGTGAAATGCTTCTCAGTCATAGAATACTGCTTAAATTTCTCTTTACAAACCTGAAATGATTCATGTCAAACATTCGAATCTGCCACCGCACAATGGTTTTACTGTTACATTAATATTTTGCATTTATTTTTTTCATCCTTGATTTCTTACTTATGCCAAATAATGTTCCAAAATTTGTGTAATACTAGTCATAAAGCACCAAGCGATAACACGGAAAGAACAAGCGGCAAACCCAAGCGGCGATGAAGATCAGTGTTGTGAAGTCTAAGATCTGGCCGCCCGGTGACTTCTGGACGCTACTGTGCATGTGATTTGGCTCCGAGGGAAAACACTGGCTGCTGTATCTCTGGCAAGTGTGTCCCTGCAGACAATGTCTCTTTGTCTCAGAAGAAAGGATTCAGTGTAATAGTTTTAATTATGACTCCAGGGGAAATACTTCCCTCTTTTCACTTTTATGTAAATGTTGGCTCTTCTGTTAATACGGGGCTCTTCCAACCTTTTTAATACCCGGTATATTCCTGCATATCTCAGCAGACCACGAGGTTAGTGGATTTGAATTTCACGGTCCTCTAAGAAAGCCCAGCATTTAATTCCAGTCTGCTTATCTCGTTAATGGTACAAAATATTCCTGCGAGCCTGTGATCGGAAGCATTTCCCCTCTGTGTTGCTTATCTAAATGCTTGGCAGATGTTTTGACCGGTCTCTGTAGAGATGATGTTTGGTCGGCCTTGACTGTTCTGTATCTGGGTTCTGTGCTGGGAATGTCGAGGTCGGGACATGTGTGAACCCGGAGAGACGCGTGGGTGAAATGGTAGAGTGAGAGTTCATCAGGCAGTACATTGACCCTCTGTGTGACCTGTAGAGGATGGGGTCGCATTTGGGATCACCCATTGAGTCCTGAATCCCAACTTGAACATTATGTCTCCATTGTAGCACATCACCCCTTCGCGCTCGTCGTGGGAGAGCTGCTTCAGTGCGGAGCGTAAATGTGGTGCACTTCCGTTAAACACCATTTCCTTTCTGGCTGTGTCTCATTGGCTTCCTGGTGAGATGTAGGGTTGTTTTCCACATACCATTGTTGAGCTGCTTGTATGGGGTGGGATAGTTTATTACACATCCATTATGGCAATGGTGTGTTTGAAATGTTCCTAAAATCAATTGGCTCTCAATTGCTTTTGCTTTTAGGACTTTTACATTGGACATCAAGTGGGCATCAAAGAAAATGGAAAGCGTTTTCACCCATTTAATGTTTATTTTATTTTAAAGAACAAATCCGTTTTCAACAGTAAGTTTTGTTTTATTGTGGGTTATGTTGAAACACCTAATTTCATTTTGCCATTCAATTTTTTATTTTACAATTTTTATTCATATTTTTTTATTTACTTTTTTTTATTAGTTCTTTTACTTGTTAACTAAACGTGATTATTAAATATTTGCAATAAGATTATTTCACTTTTTTTATTTAATTACATTTTGTATTTACATATCGTGCATGGTTACTTGCTTAGTTGCATTATTATTTTCATAAAGATTATTTATTTTAAGATAATTTTTTTTACCTTTCATTATTTGCTTTTATTTTTGCATTAAATTTATTTTATTTTTTTTATTTTTCATTTAAAATTATTTACATTTTGTATTTACATGATCATTTGCATAGTTGCATTATTAATTTCATTAAGATTATTTATTTTTATTTCATTTACTTATTTGCTTACTAAGCAAGATTATTTGCTTAGTTACATAATTTATTTAGCTAGTGATTTTTTTATTTTTTTTTGCTGATTTTCATGCAATGGTTAAAATTATTTAAATACATAGTGAATTAAATTAGGCTAATAGTGAAAATCAGAATGAGCTTTATTGCCAGGGTATACACATTTGTTTTAGTGACAGAAGCTCAACCATGCGACAGAATGACTGTGACGACAAGAAACCGATAATAATAATATACAAATAGGCAAAAGCAATATACAAAATGCACAATATTGTATGTTAGGTGCAATTTTGAAATGTAAATTATGTGTGTTAAATAAATATATAGTAGGGTTGTGTGTTTCACGTTTATTGTCAAGTGTTCATGAGATGAAGTGGATAAGCACAGTTCTTGGAAAGTAGGGAGGGTTGTATAATATAAAAAAGTATCATGTAAAAAAGTATAAAAAATACTGATATAATATTGCATTAGTAAATAATAGGATTTTCTGTCTTACGGTAACATTTTGCATAACCGCAATAGTACCAAAACTGAATTCTATTCCAGTGGATATTTCTACCAGGTTCAACCAGTCCATCGCCCACCCCATGTCCACTGTCGATGGCTTAATTACAATGCGAGTGATTTAGTTTAAACGGTGTAGACGTGGTGTCAGTCTGTGTACAAGAGAGAACCGTTTGTTTGCTTGAAATAATAGGGCATGCAAAGAGGAAGTGATTCACATACAGAGTCACTGTGTTATTTTCTTCCCTCTCCTTCCCCCAATCTCATCTCTCTTTCTCTATCTTCCCATCCCACAATGCTTTGGGAGTAATGGCCTTTTCCAGGCCTTCTCTAAACTGCTTTTGTTTACTGTGAGCGACCTCTAACCATATTACCAGCTGTGGCTCTGGATCTGTGTTTTGAATATGCCCGTCAAACAACCCTCTATCATTGAACTTCCTTTACATCACATAATGGCCACATTTAACTCAATGTCCCAGGGCATGCATGAATTGATAAAATGCATACCTTTAATGCTATCAGGGTCGAATTCACCCTTCCACAAAAAAAGCTATTAAATCAGAAAAAGTCTAAATTTGAAAAAGTCATGGCATAAAATTTTCATGCACTGCAAAAAATTAAAAATAAATAACAATTGTGTTGTAATCCATTGATGTATTGTTATCCATTCAATTAAATTCAGCTTGGCCTTAAACTTACCATCATAAAACCTGCAGAAACCCTCTGCAATGCAAGTTGCTTTAAATAAAAATCATCTGTCAAATGCATAAATGCGATTTGCTTAATCTCTGCATTTAATCTCATTTAGGAGAAACAATTGCGATTATAAAAGGGACCTCACTGGTGGCTTGTCTTTCCAGCAGCCTCAACTTTGCAAGCGTAACCCACATAATGCTTTAGTTCATGGTCATCACACCTTTTCAGCAGATCTGCAGGGAGAAGCTGTCAGCGGTGAGCATTTTTAGCATTCCCTCTGTTTTTATAAGGGCAAAGGAAAACTGGCAAGATCGACATCTCACTCCGACGAGTGTTGGAAAGCCATTAAAAAAGAGAAAGAAAACCTCTCTCGTGGTCGTGGCCCCAGCCGGTCCTCCTCATTGTGAGTGTGAGGAAACTGCAAAATCACAGCAAACTGTGATCTGAGGGTCAGTGGCTCTTCCTGCCTTTCTGACGCGCCGCTTCAATGGAGCATGCTGAATAAACGTTTCCACCGGCCAAACAATGATTGTGACTTCAGAAAGCTCTGTAAACTTTGACAGGATGCAGTTGTTTTCGGCAGACTCAGGATTATGGATCAGGTTTGAGCATGCATGTGCTGCGTGACTGAGGCAGTAATCTCTGAAAGCATATGATTGGAATTTTTGGGGCCTCACCCTTTGTCCACTTTCCATAACTGATTATTTCAGGCAGTAGGGCACTTTTAAACTCCCTGCTTTTAAGTTCCGTCCTGCTGAGTTAAAAGTCAACTTTGATGAAGCACAATGAAGTATTTCTGTCTCTTGTTTTATTTTTTGGACACTGAGACGTGGTCACGTGGCCCAAGTCACTGATAAATGTATGTAGCGTAGATGGAGATCACTTGTAGTATTATTATTACTAAAAAAAAGTCAAATAGGATAATGATAATGTATAATTTTTACATAAAATAAGTCATAATTTAGAAATAAAAGGACATTTTTCTTCCCAGATTTTAGCCATTTAATTTGAACTATCTTAGAGGGGGCGTGGCTACTGAGACTTCAATGGAAACGCCCACTGCTATGATTGGCTGACATCTTTGCATATGAAATAAGTTTTGAATGTGGAGCTCTATGAAAAACTCTCATTACGTTTGTACGATTGCATGTAACGTAAAACCTAAGGAATAAAATAAAATAAAACTAAGACCAACAAAGCCTGTTTTTGTTATTTGCATATTTAGCAAATACCTTTATCTAAAGTAAATTTTCAAATGAGGAAATAAATGTTACCTGAAATAAAATAAAAAGTTACTTAATGTAATAAAATCTAAATAGGAAGCAAAATGAATAAAATTATATATATATATATATATATATATATATATATATATATATATATATATATATATATATATATATATATATATATATATACTTTTATATACTTTTATATTTAAAAAAAAAAAAAATATATATATATATATATATATATATATATATATATATATATATATATATATATATATAATATATATATATATATATATATATATACTTTTATAAATGTTTTATATATTTTTCTTAAATTAAATGTATTAAAAATCCCATCAATATTTACAATATTATATATATATATATATATATTTTTTTTAAATATAAAAGTATATATATATATTTTTTTAAATATAAAAGTATATATATATATATATATATAATTAAATGTATTAAAAATCCCATCAATATTTACAATATTATATATATATATATATATATTTTTTTTAAATATAAAAGTATATATATATATTTTTTTAAATATAAAAGTATATATATATATATATATATATATATATATATGTATATATGTGTATTTTTTTTTTATGGACTCTACTTTTAAGGAAGTCATATGCTAGCTTTGTGTCAAAAACATACTGAAGGTCAAAGGGTTAATTTGCCTGAAAATGACATTTCTGTCATCATTTACTATTTTATTCCAAACCTGCATGAGCGATTTTTCTTCTGTGGTAGAAACTGCCTCAGTGTTTTTTGTTCATACAGTTAAAGTCAGTAGGGGCCAATGTTGTTCTTCAAAATATTGTTGTGATCGCAGAAGAAAGCAAGTCATACAGGTTTGGAGTGACATGAAGGTGAGAAAATGATGACACCGTTTTAATGCTGCCGCTTTCAGTTATTATACATTGAGAACTGACATAAAAAAAAGTCTGTTGGCATATTAGATATTTTTTTTTTAAACATGTAGTTGGATATTTAATTGTGCATGCTCATTTTTCCATATTTTTACATTTAGGTGTTCTTTGCTGTCATCTAATTGTCACTTAAAATTAAAACATTAAGAATGTATTTAGCACTAACAATGTTAAATGTAATATTTAGCAAATCTAAATATGAATGCATTTTTCATACTGATGTGATTCCTAATTTCAGTTTGTTCTCTTACCTTTTATTTATGCAAAGTATAGTATTTTAATATCCGTTTTCATCCATAAAATAGAAAAAAAGAGATTAAATGGGTAATTTTAAATAAAAAATAAAATAAATGAGTTAACTAAATAACTATAGTTAATATTAAATATTTTAAAAGTCTATTTTAACGAGATTTCACAACTTGATGCAAAGATTTAAAGTAAATAACAACCTACAGTAATTTCTGTTCAGAACAAAAACTAAACATTATTTTAAAGAGGACTTGAACTGTAGTGGATTAGCTGAATGTACTACAGTTATGGTACTTTAAAGGTGTTTTTCTGTCAACTAAGTCAATCAATAGTGTAGAGGCTGTTTGGATGACCAATGACAGACCAGACTAGTGGTGGAGCAATGACAGACTTCACCTTTAAACCTGAGATTAGCGACTCCCCTTTAGGCTTCGATAAGTTGCAACAGCTTTTCTCCATCACATAACCACAACTGTGTTTGTGAAAGCCCCTTTGGAGCTGAAAACTGACAGCCGGGCTGACACCGAATTGTTTGGAGTATGGTGCCAGTTTATCTCATGAAGTGAAATCTGGAGATTTAGTGAAACAGTCTGCTGCTTCCTACGCAACAGTCTGGTTTGGCGTCACTGCAAGCTTCTGTTTGCGAATGAGTCTCATGATAAAGAGATGAATCCGGCAGGCAGACCACATGAAGCACAGCTGTGTGTTGGGAGAAGATGATTCGCTTCTCATTGTTACGCCTTTTGTGAGTCTGTCAGGAGTGACGCTCTTCATCTGGACACTTCGTGGAGTCCCTGCACCTGATGAAATGCAGATTCATTGGCAGAGCTCTCCATCCGAAACTCCCACTCTTGCTTCACTCACATCTGAGAATTAGAGGCCCACGAACTCATTACAAAATTGTTGCAAAAGCATGTTTGTGGTGTCATGACATGAAGTCATGTCTAATAAAAGGCAGTTTTTTTGCAGATCTTCATTGCATCATAATTCCCGGAAAAGGTCACATGTTTTCTCTGCAGTATGAAGAACCGATGCTCAATCAATCATTTTCATTCGTCCTCCGATTGAATAGGCTATTATCGGCTCGGAGCGTGTTGAAGCTGATGTGGGGTCTCGTGGGGATCACATAATTAGGTCCATCTTTCAAGGAAAAGCTCAGATAATAAGGAGATCACAGGCGATGGTAAAGAGCAGTGTTGTTGTTCTTCTAGCAGGTTTAATTGAACCTCTGGGCCCTGACATGCCTGAGCAAGAATGTGAGCAAATAATTGTGTATTATGTTGCTGCTCTTGTTGTAGTTGCACAAGCGATCACTGGGTCTGTTTTAAACAGATGAAAGGTGCCTTACATCGGACTTACTAAGTGAAATTACTTGAGACACTGCAATGAATATAGGCAACAGGTGATGGAGTTATGCTATTGGATTTCTACATTTAAGAAAAAATACATTTGAAATTACAGATGACGCCTTTAAAAAAATAAAAAAATAATAATATTTAATATTTCTTTAATATTATTCTTTAATATTATAATTAATTATAATCTTTAATATTTCTGGAATATTATTCTTTAATACTTATCCATTTCTTTAAATAACAACAATATTTATACTAATATATGTATATACATATATTAGTATAAATATTGTTGTTATTTAAAGAAATGGATAAGTAACATCAATTTTACATTAATATTTTGTGCATACATATATGAACTATATTTAAGAAATTAGACATTTAAATGTTTTTATATTTATACATATTGCAATATTTACATAATATTAAAGAATAATTATCATTAAATATTATGAATGTTGTATGTTAAAATAATAATATATAATTTTAACTTTAAGCTTATATATGCTTGTATAAAATAAAATATAAAATACCCAATACCTATAAAAAGGTATAAAATACAAAATAAATTAAGTGTTTTGCTATATTAAAAATAAATAAATAAATAAAAAATAATAATAAATGTGTGTGTGTGTGTGTGTGTGTGTGTGTATATATATATATATATATATATATATATATATATATATATATATATCGTGTGTGTGTGTGTGTATGTATATATTTTTCTTTCTGAAATCTTTAAATATTTGTGTATACATAGGTACAATAATACAAATATTTAAAGATTTCAAGAAGAAAAATAATCTAATTGTATTACACATATATATATACGCACATACATAAAAGCTTTATTGTTTAGTTTATTTCATTGCATTGCAGTAAAATATAAATCTTTTTTTTTTTTTTTTTTTTTTTTGCCGAATAGATTTTTGAAAAACTAATTTGCAGACTCGTAACTGGTACACAGTGAAACCTTTTTTTATTTGATGATGGATAGGAATGAGTAAGGTCAGTTTTGAGGGTGTGAAAAACGATGAATCATTTTTAAATTAACTGGAAATGCAGCAAACTGGGACCCGCCTTTCAGAAATGATCATTAATTCTCTAATAAATGCTCACATCTGCAACTAACGTCCTATCCTTAACTTTTTTCTCCTTCTCACGACTCTTTTAAAAAGCTTGTGCTTTACTACTATTTCCATTGGGATCAGCATGTTCTGGTGTGTGTGTGCTTGCATCATGGTTTGATAAAATAGCAAAGCAAACAGCTGAAAGCGATAAGACTTGATTGCATTAGTGTAACTCTATCAAAGTTTCATCAGTCTCTGAATGCCCAAAGCCAAGCTGTTCTACCAACCAGCCCTTAAGTTCACACAAAGCTGATTACACATCTGTGGCCATGAGCAACAGCTCGCATTCACTTCAACACACATTCACACACACGCCTTCATCGCAGGGGTTTCTCTGACAGGCCCACGGAGAGTCTGTGATGTCATCAGATGGGCGTGGCCTTAAGGTAGGCCTGCCACTTTTGGGTAGAAACTCTCTTTAGTCGTGTCTTACTCGTTCTCTGAGTGACTGTGTGGCTCAATGGGACATGTGAGGTGTCTACAAAGAGGAATTTCACACCGCAGCGCAGGAGGTAAGAAACAATCTGGGTTTGATTGAATGAATGTCTTTGTCTTGTACCTGTAGGGCAGGTAACTAATGCAAAGCCTCTTGTTGGTGCATGTTCGTATCACTTGGCGCACAATGTGTTAGTTTATTCTGCCTAGGTTGTGAAACCAGTCACACGACCATTCGTTTGTTTTATTTAATCTTGAAAATAAGTAACTGTGCTTGTATATCAGTGAGTGCTGTTGGGTTGCAACTAGGAGTGTTTGTCTGAAGTTAAACAGCATTGTTCCTAAAATATCCCGGGTGGAGTGCATTACGGAGCAGGAAGGTGCCTTTTGGATATTGTTCAGCCCTTCAAACCCACCTTTCCCCTAAAGGCCAATACTGGAAGGAGCCGGTCACCTACACAATGCCTTGAATAAGATGAAATCCCCGCTCGATTGTTCTAGATTATCCCTGTGGAAACACTTTCCCAACAACCGTTAGCTTAGGAAAATGAAATTGCACGCAGCGCTGCAACTGTCGCTCCTCGCATGGCAGCTGCAATAATGCGCGCCGGAATGCGTGGAATTTGTCGATCCCTCCCTGAACAACTTCTAGATGTTGTTGTTTCTCAGTGCATTGTGTGTAGTGAAGATTTCTGGTGAGCCCAGATAGCCATACTCTCCCTCTCTCTGAATGCTTTAATAACGCACGTGGTCTTTGCTGAGTAAGTCATGTAAACATTAATTAGGCAACGGTAGCCACCCACAGAACCACACAGCCTTTAATAACGCGGATGGAAATGGCCTGGTTAGCCCGTAATATTCACATAGAGCTCATTGCCTCAGTTTTGAAAGGTAGGAAGGTGTAAACCTGTGAAGGTGAAATTCTCTCTCTCTCTCTCTCTCTCTCTCTCTCTCTCTCTCTTACCTGATGAGTAGTTTACAGTGATTAAAGGGCTACAGTAAATGATGTAATTAATGCTTATCTCAGGTTTAAATGGGTGTTAATGACATTAATGTTTAAGTGAGTTAGGGTTGGGTTATTTATTAGGCTGCATTTATGATCAAACGTACAGTGAAAACAGTACTATTGTGAAATTATTTAATTTTCAAATAACATTTTTCAATTAATATATATATATATAAAATTTGAACGCAAATTATGAATGCAGCCATTATAAAAATTACTATGTTTATATGATTTAGATTTTTCTGACTTTTAATGAATTATGTAAATGCAGTTTTTCTACCAAAATAACTAACATTTTTGTTAGAATCAATTTGAATCAAATCCTTCAATACTGGTGAGAATCTATAGAAGCACTTGAACAATCATTTGTTAAAAAAAGCATATATATATATATATATATATATATATATATATATATATATATATATATATATATATATATATATATATATATATATATATATAATATATAATTTTTTTTTTTTTTTTTTTTTTTAGCAATACGAAATGGCTCTTTCCTACAGTCACAGAATTACACAGAAATGTAGTTGCTGTGAATTTTTGGTAAACTATTTTTTTATCTGTATATTAAATATAATAAATTTCGAATTGCATTTAAAAAGCATCCCAGGATGCACCTCGTGATGTTGGTTGATGTTCAGAGTAAGCTATAATCTACACAGAGAAGAAGGTCAAAAATAAGCGTTTCCATAATTCCCATTCATTGATTTGGGACAACTGTTGGTTTATTTTTTTTCATTACAGTTTGTATTTTTCACAGATCTATTGGTGATTTATTCACATTTTGAAGCTGAGCAGTGGGGGATGTGGTGGTCCGTTCTGGTATTTCAACTATTCTAGAAATGAGTCTCCTGGCCTGAGTTTGCTGATGTCTTTGATCTGAGATGGTCTAAATGTTGTTGTGTGTGTGATCCCAGCGTTAGGATCTGTCTTCTGTACGGTAAACGCACGACTGCCTGCTTTGAAGCTTCGCCTTGCTCTTGTTTCGAGGACACAGAAGTTAGCAGAAAATTCTGTTCCGATATTTATTTATTTATTTATTTATTTATTTATTTTTAATTTTTTCTACAACAGGTGTTTTGAATATAAGAGAGTTGAGGTGTGATCTGCAGTGTTCACATGTGACCGAATGACTCTGAGTTACACACCGAGACATTGTGGGTTTGGCTTATTAATTAATTAAATTATGTCTGCAAACATTCACTGACACATTAGTCATGTTACTTCACTCTGTTGGCCATTAAATCATTTTCTTTAAATGACATCATGTTCACCCGACTTAATTGAGTACAGTTGCTTTCTCTAGCAGTATCTAAGGCTGTTCACACTGCGCACACTACAGTATACATACTGTATAAGGTGCTAATAATAGTAATGCCGTATATATATATATTAGAATAATGAATATTAATATTATTATTGCTTGTATTTGCCTTTTGTATGTCACTGAGTGTGTATAATACAAATGTAAACATCAACCAACATCACAAGGTGCATCCTGGGATGCTTTTTAAATGCAATTCCAAATTTATTATATTTAATATACAGATTAAAAAAAACAGTTTAGCAAAAATTCACAGCAACTACATTTCTGTGTTCTTCTGGCACTCTAGGAAAGAGCCATTTCGTATTGCTTAAAAAAAAAAAAAAATATATATATATATATATATATATATATAAGTATAAATGTTACTTAATGTATATAATAGTAGTAATCAGTAAGATTTTTTTGGTTTGGAAAAATTAATACTTTTTTATTTATTCAAAAGTGGCAGTAAAGACATGCAAAAAAAAAAAACATCAGGAAATAATCGCAATTTCAGATACTTTTTTTTCTGTCTGTATATAAAACATTTATCAGTTTCCACAAAAATATGAGGCAGCACAGCTGTTTTCAACACTGATAATAAGAAATGGAAAAATATAGACTTCTTTAAGAAACATCTTACTGACCCCAAACGTTATGCTCTACATGAACTCTTCTTATAAAATACATTTTCTCGATTGAAAATCAACTGGTAATTGGATTTCAAAACAACTACAAGTGTGTATTGGATAAAGCTGATGAGCAGTCAATTTCATGTGATAGATTTATTTTTCTTCATAAAAGAGTAGGATACGGCAAAAGATCGGGTTTTTGCTGCTTGTGTGAGGAACTCGTGTGTTTGTAAGAGCTGTAGTTTATTGGGGAGGTGTGGCTGTGTTTAATGATAGCTGTCTGTGCTGATGATGAATGAGTTTAGATCTGGAGCGTTCCTCTGACAGTCAAGCTCAGACACGCTTGCTGTGTCACTCACCGCTCTGAGATGGTGATAGATCAGGGTCAAAATGTCTCACTGGAATCAGCCTCTCATATCTAGTCGTATCTAGACCCAAACAACCACACAACTACTGTACTTATAAAGCTTCCCACAAAGTTAAAACATCCATCATTCACAAACTTCCACACAATCTGTTTATTAAACTTTTGACCTATTTGCTAATGCTTTCAGCTTCAAAACGGTGTTTAAAACACGTTGTACCATGCCTTTCCACGGATATTGTCAACAGGTCAGCTTTTGTGTTTGCAGCCAGTTGCATGTTTGCAATGCTCTCATGTCAACAAAATAAGTCAGACAATGCTTCTGTGAAACTCTTTCTCATTCAGATTCAGCTGACAGCAAAACTGCCGCCACGTGTGTGTGCCTTTCATGTCTCTTTATGTACAGATTGACTAGAATACATGCATCACATATCTGGAATATCCAGACTTGAGAAGGTATTTAGAAAGGTAAGATGAGGATTGGTTTTAGTTCAGGGATTTATATTGAGCATGAAGTGTAAAGGTAATATTAGAGGTTGCCATGAATTGCACAGACGCAACATTATGCAAAATTGAATGTTATAGCACCTAATTGTCTCACAAACTGCATTTTAGTAGTTTTATGCTCTGCAGCTAGTAATTCACTGCAATCATGTTTACACTCACTGCATGTGAACCCATAATTAATGTCATTCAAATCCAGTTTACTTTTGTGGGGTTTTATTTATTTTTATTTAATGATGAAGGCATCACACCAGCAATGTTGACATCTTTTTAATTTAAATAATTTCTTCCAAGTAATATATGAATGTTCTGTGTGCCAAATTGAGGTCGATTGATCACGTACCATTGATCAATTTAGATTTTCTTCACGATTTGTCAGTTATTGCAAAGCAGCTTTACAGAAAGTCTTGCTAATGTATATACAGTATTTTGATATCTTCATGCCTTGTAGTCGTATTTATCAGATTAGACCAGTGCGATTTAATATTGTATACATTTATTTAAGGAATAAAAAAAATGCTGTTGAAATTATTTGTATGTAGCTGTGCAATAATATACTTCACATTTGTGACCCTGAAGCTTTTAACCAAAAATACATTGTGTGGGTCAACGTTATAGAGTCAAAAATCATTAGGATAATAAGTAAAGATCATGTTCTTAGAAGATATTTTGTAAATTTCCTACCATAAATATATGAAAACGTTATTTTTGATTAGTAATATGCATAGCTAATAACTGTATTTGGATAATTTTAATAAGGATAACCTATTTTTCTACATTTTCTTTTAATCTTTTTATTTATTTATTTATTGCACCCTCAGATTCCAGATTTTCAAATAGTTTTATCTTGACCAGATATTGTCAGATCATAACAAACCATACATCAATAGAAATCTAATTTATTCAGCTTTCAGATGATGTCTACATCTCAATTTTGAAACCATTTAGATTATTCATTGCAGGATTCAGGATGGTTTGATAAAGCTGTTATGGTTATAGGGCAGACAGTTTGAAACCTTTAAATATCAGCGTTGTGCATGCAGTGTCTGGGGCGATATTTGCGCAGGTGTCTGCGTGTGAGTTTACAGACAGATTTGCTGTTGAAGTGATCCCATTAAAGTCCTATTTTTTTCTTGTATGGTGTGCAAAGTCCCGTTATGTTTTTTTTTTTTTTAGTGTTTTGATCACAGATAGCATAGATAAATTCAATTAATCTTATAAAACTGATTCTATTCTGACTCTTATTGCTTGAAGTTCCGCACCTTTAAAGAGAAACATTTTGCCATTTATACTACAAATAAATCTTTAGGTGTAGGTTGTTGTGCACTTTGGTTGACACTAATGGGACGTTTGCTATTTGAAACGTCTGTTTTGAAAGTCATGAGTGTGTCTGCTTACCATGTCAGAAAGCCCTGTGTTTACTTTGGCCTGTCGTAGCCACTTCAAACATAACACGCTATGCTAATGCACACATTTCAGGGGCTTTCCCAACTTCCTGCCTAATGTTTATGCTCTGCTCCTCGGGCCTGGACTATTCCCGACCATCCTTAGGGAATCTTGTATGGCAAATAAAAAAGCCAGGTAATTGATATAAAATATTATCTGCTGCTGAGAGACATTCGTGGACTCTGTTAGTACTTCAGCAGATGGTTGCTGGGGATTTATTGTGTCTTTGATGCCCACTGCTAAATACACAGATGTTTTGTTGAACAGAATTTTCAGTCATTCTATCGTCTCTCTGGAGTCGTCATATTTGGATTAAATTGACATTCAAACAAACCTTTCAGCTTCATTTGGTAAAAACGGCCTGATTTGTTCAATGCCCTGTAACCTATAAATGACCACATTGAGCAACAACGTTTTTGGACAGCATTGTGTAGTGCTAGCCTAAAAACCTAATAAGAGTTAAAGAGATCATAGGAATCAACTGTTCCTTGATCATTTCCTCCCAGTCCTAAAAGGAGTCAATCAAAATTAAACTGCAAAAAAAAAAAAAAGGGGGTACCTTTTAAAATGTACTTTATTTACCCCTATAAAAAGATTCAAAGTAGTGCCTTAAGTAAACGCTCAAGGAGAAATGTAGCATCACATCACTTGTTCACCACTGGATGCTCTACGGTGAATGGGTGCCGCCAGAATGAGGGTCCAAACAGCTGATAAAAACAATATAATCCACAAGACTTCAGTCCATCAAATCTGCTCTGATGAAGAAACAAACTGATCTGCATATTGGATGGAAAACTTGTATCGTTTTAATTTTTGAGTGAGATATTCCTTTTAAGGATGCATATCGTTAAATCAGAAGTAGATACTGTATAACATTGTAATTTTAAGGGTACTGCCCTAGTTATAAGCTGTTGTACCCTTAAAGATAACATTTTTGATTTTTGAACGCTGTTGTTGAAGGATGGTGTTAAACTATTGGATGTGACTGCATTGTTATTTCACATGCAAAGAGGGTTTTTACATGGAAGTCTTAAAGTCACAGTAGCTAAAATCAGCTTGTTCAAAAACATGGAATATACTGTATGCAATTACATGCATGTGAATGCACACTGGTATTGCATTGCGTTCCTAAATGTGTCAGACCGCAAATAATAATGCAGTACAAGTCACTGTTGCACTTGTGGTATTGTCATATAGCATGCATTAATGCACTACAATCTTGATTCAACGGTCCGTATTCTCTAAATTCAGTGTGTTCAACAGGACTGTGTTTTTGCTATATTGGCTGAACGTAGGTTTGTGAAGTTGTGCACAATGTTTCTGGCTCATGGATCAGACATAGTGTGAAAAAATGGTCAATTAATGATGACTTCTACTAATTACTAACAGACCTCAAAGAGAGACAGTGGCTGAAACTGTGGTGGCAGTCAGCTTCAAAACTGAGACGGTGACTTTTTCTTAACACTTGCTGCATTTAAAGAGACCAGCTCCATGCTCGGCTTCCTCAGAGCTTCATCCTCGTCCGCTGGAATGAATGAATAACATCACTCCAGTGTCTTGTGACTTGTGTGTAAAGTGCATCCAAAGCCCTCTTATTAAATAGCTGCTTATTCGAGTGGAGAAGAATTAATTTCTTTCAAGAATCATCATGCAACGTTTTCAAACTAAAGCTGCTCGTTTTTCGTTTACAGTTAAAATTGTTAAAGCAAACTGCTGTTCTGATGCAAATAATACAGTGTGAAAACAGATCTGTGCAGCAGGAGGATGCAACTGAACTCTGGTTCAAACCAAGCGATCAAAATGTGTGTAAACAGACCGATGATTTATGGTAGTCTGTTCTAGAGCAGATGTTTGAGTACAGCAGGTGAGATTGAGTAACCGAGTATGTGTAAAGTCATGTCTGATCACTCGTCTGCTGTCTTTATGGATCCCCCAAGCAGCTATTTTCGACATTCGCTAACAGGCATACAAGCAAAGCTAGTGTGTACTTGAACAGGGAAAGAAATCCTGTTTGTCAAGATTCAATTTGATCAACATCAACATTATTTCAAAGTTAACTCTTAATATTTACATTGATTGAGATGTTTTGTCCTTGTTTAACAGGAGATCATCGAAAAACAAAGCAGCTCCTCCACCTCCTGTCCTGAAAGGTCTGCATGCTCCACTGCTGAGTCACAAGCTCCCAGTTTGCCCTCACCCTGCCATGGAGCAGAAGGAGAACCTGCTGGAGCAGGACCTGACTCTCACCGTGGTCCTTCCTGAAGGGCTGGAGAAGACCACGGTCATCCACGGCAGGTGAGGGGTCTGGTGGGGGTGTTTTATGTAGAGGTTTCCACTGGGGACAATACCTGGTACTTTTTTTCTTTTTTTTTTTTGTACAACCTCGGTTGAGGTTCTAAGTGAACCATACCATTACCAAAACATGACGTGTAAACTCTGCTGATCACTGATTGGCCGGACAGAATTGTCACTACATGTGAATAATCCCGCCCACTTTTACACAATACTAAACTACAGTGGAAATGCAAACCGTTCCAAGCTGAGCCGAGTCATACCATGCATGTTTAAAGAGAAATGAGGTCAAAGCAATATAACTTTGTAGTTGTGGTTCCTGTGGGTCTTAATTATTATTCTTTTAACACCGTAAATTCATAAATAACTAGTACAAAAATTTTCCCATGCATTTTAAGTAGATTCAAGCTACTCTCTCCTCATTCTAACTGATCAGTTTATTTTGATGTTATTTATACACTGTTTAGATTTATTCGTTTTTGTTTTTATTTTAGATTATTAAAATTGTTATTAGAAACTACGATATTTTAGTAGCTATCAAATCGATTAATTGCAATTAATCACTTCCAAAATAAGTTTGTTTATGTAATATATTAGAGTTGTCAGAAGTACCAACTTAATTTCCAGTCAGTTTCTGATTGGCCACTGTGTTCATGCACTCAACAGATAATGACTGTGATTGGCTACAGTTATCATTGCTTCACGCTCTTTAATTTCTTACACATGAGCATTTATAAATAATTTGTTAATATACAGTACATGGTACTCACACACACATTATTTAAACACAACCTTTTATTTTGGACAGGATTAATCAACTTGTCAGCCCTAATTGAAATGTTTCTGTTTGACTTTTATTTTTATTTCAGGTTTAGCTTCAAGTGATTTTAGTACTTCAACTACAACTTTTTTTGTTAATTGACATGGCAACATAAAGTTTTTTTTTTTTATCTAATATTTTCATTTCACTTATTTTAACTTTTTTTTTTTTTTAAGTTTATCAACAACAACACTGTCACTTATTAGCAGCAAATTTTCAAAAGATTGAATTTATAATTGGTAAATATTTTAGACTGATAGCATTGAAAACCGATCCGAATATTCAGATGTGCTTGAGGAATTTGTTGGCTATTCTTTAGACACAACCCTTGACATTTTGTGGCTTTTGCAGAACTTTTTTATTAGGACACAATGCCAAAAAAACACTGTTGCTATATTAACATTGTGTGTGCCCAAACAAGCGACCGTTGCTTACAAATCCTCTCTTCTGATCTTACAAAACTAGTTCTTTACTTTTTCAAATAGCACTGTTCAGAAAGTTTATGATGTAATCCTGTTGCCTTAAAACTATTTTGAACATGGTGCTTGTCTGACAGAACAGAATAAACAACCATTTGAGCATGAGTGCATAAAAACACTGGTTTACTCGCAGCTGTTCATTTCTTTAGTCCTAACAACCTGAAAGATTATGGAATTCTCCGTTTTACAGAACTTCATATTTAACGACTTTTCTTCACTTCTGCATGGAAGGTGTTGGTCTCTGAGCTGAGCTGTATGTGAGATCATGAAGCTGTTCTGAAACGAATGGGATGATTGCTGCGGTGAGTCAGCTGGGTGGGGCGGTGTGTTTCTCAATGATCCTGCAACAAATCAGGCCTGCTTTGGGTTCAAGGAATGAGATGACGTTACAGGAATCCGGCATCTCTGTACACTGTTTGTGATTATCGTTGAACATTTTGATCGATTTCAACAGTGGGATCATTTGCTCAATGCCCTGCTGTACTCTCTGTACCAGGCTTAGTGTCGGGCGTTTTCTGTCCTCAACACTTCATCTCACTTCATCTAAACTGTTAAAGGTGTGCCAGAAAGACCTTTTTGAAGTGGGATTCATTTTAATGATCGGCCAAATACCATTACAGTACTTCATATTTTAATCCAGTTCTGCATTACCTCCTTGCAATTATTGCAAAATATAAATTAAAGCGATTAAGTGCATCATCTGGGCAGATAAGGGCGGTTTTATGATACCCTCCCATGCTCCTTTAACCACACCCCAGTGGTTTGGGGATGAGGTTGGCTGCTCCCTATTTGGTAACACCAGGGCAGGCCTAAATCATATCCTTTCAGGATGCAAGGTTGCATTGACAGGTTCAGGTGGCGGCATGACCAAGTCCTGGCCAAGCTGGCTGAATCCTAGAGAGGAGTAGGGTAGCAGCAAACCACATGCCCGAAACTCCAAAGTTGACACTGGGAAAAAGAAACCCCTTCATCAATCCCGGGAGGGAGTGGCAATTGTTGGTCTTGCCAAGAGAAATAACCACAACTACCCTCCGGCCAGACATTGTCATATGGTCAGCTGAGGTTAAGAGTCTTCGCCATTGAGCTGACTATCCCACGGGAAAAGGAGGCAGGCTGAAATGCTAAGGTTTACCCTGTGGAGGTTGTGATGCCAGGGTTTCATCAGTAGAGCAATGGTGCACGTACTCTGCGAGTCTGGCATGTTGGGGGCAAACATGAGGCAGAGGAAACCAGCTAGTGCCTGTGTCTCTGGAGGAAGGAGAATGTCTGGGGGCTAACACCACCATCTATATATATATATATATATATGTACAGTATATACAGTACAGACCAAAAGTTTGGACACACCTTCACATTCATAGAGTTTTCTTTATTTTCATGACTATGAAAATTGTAGATTCACACTGAAGGCATCAAAACTATGAATTAACACATGTGGAATTATATACATAACAAAAAAGTGTGAAACAACTGAAACTATGTCATATTGTAGGTTCTTCAAAGTAGCCACCTTTTGCTTTGATTACTGCTTTGCACACTCTTGGCATTCTCTTGATGAGCTTCAAGAGGTAGTCACCTGAAATGGTCTTCCAACAGTCTTGAAGGAGTTCCCCGAGAGATAGTCATGAAAATAAAGAAAACTGTTTGAATGAGAAGGTGTGTGCAAACTTTTGGTCTGGACCTTTATGAATGCATGCATGTGTGTGTGTGTGTGTGTGTAACATTATTATATGCGCGTCGTGGCCAGATCACCACTTCAGGTGTGCATTATTTTTCTAATGATTCAACGGCCTGGGGTCAGTTATTCCGCTTATACTATGGTTACCAAACCTCAAGGCATCCAATGATTTATTTAAAGGGATTTTTCCAGTTTTTGTACTTAAATCTCTATTGTGAGTAGGACTTTTTCTTCTGCATCTCATTCATGCCTCTTTTGCTAGTACAAAAATGCTGTTTTAAAGCTGGTAATGGAGGCTTGAGCCGTTGATAGCATTCTAATGCAGTTATTATTGAAGTTATTAGAAAGAGAGCAAGAGTGATTGACACACACAGAGAGAGAGAGAGAGCTGGTGTGAATTAGTGAATTAACATGCCTCTGTGCGTCTCTAAACAGCGCTGTTATTACATCGCTAGGGAGAAATGGCATGTGTAGCCTTTAAGTAAAAGGTAAAAAGGCTAACTGATCAAATCATCAGGGTATCGCTGACAACACCTTTATTTGCAAACTGCATAACCGTTATTACAGTTAACTATGTGAAGTGATATGAATTGTAATGCGGTCAGGAGATTTGCCTGGAACTACGTTCGCCGTGCTTTTCCCTGAAAATAATTGCACACCTCAGAAAGTTCATCAGCCAATCAGATTCAAGGATTCAACAGCCCGTTGAATGTTTGAATCTGATTGGCTGACGAACGTTCTGAGGTGTGCAATTATTTCAGCGCTGCCCTGATAGTAGTATAATTTATTTGTTATTATTATTATTATTATTATTACGTCTTTCAGATGAGACGTTAAACCGAGGTCCTTACTCTCTGTGGTCATTTAAAATCCCCTGGCACTTCTCGTAAAGATGAATCAATCAATTAATTAATTGATGAATACTTCTACTAATAATAATGATGATGATGATGATAATAATAATACATTTACTATTATTTATATTATTAGTATTATTATTAGTAGTATTAGTAGTAGTAGCAGTAGTAGTAGTAGTAGTAGTAGTAGAAGTGCTAGTAAATAATTTATTATTATCATTATTATTAATAATATATTATAAAATTGAACAATTTATATTTTAATGGTTTCTACATAATATAATAATATTTATATTTTTAATAGTAGTAGTAGTCGTAGTAGTCTATAAAAATATATGTAATCAAATATTTAATTATTTTATTTGATCTGATCCTAAAAATACTGCATGGTTGTGCTTTGACGATGGGTTGGTAGAGTACAATTTATTTTTCCCCTGCACAATCCTGATCTCAGATTTCAAGATTTCTTTTCAGATTTCTGTCATCACCATTTAATCATCGTTTTATTCTGTTCTCTGATCCTGAACACCTGTAAATGAAACCGGATTTTCCTGTTTTCAACTTTATTGCCCCCTTCATGCTAAAACTGAAACCAAATTCAGTATAGGATTAATAATCAAATTCTTCACCTGCTTTCCTAAATTTGTGCCACCCAAACCCGCTGGCCTCCCACTTATCAGGATTAAATGATTGGCTCTGTGTTTCCAAAGCCATCGCAGATGCAATTCAAGAGCAGATGGAAAGCTTTGTGTCATAATCTGTCTCAAAAGGATTTTCCACACTTTCAGTATGCAATGTGTCAAGCGTATAGGTCGTGGTTTCTCTGAAGCCTGTGGGAGCCAATGGATAAGAAACCACTTTGGACATGATCCTTATTGTTCTTTCACACTTCGTGGTTCAAAATGAATGCAATATGAAAGGAAAAGTTCATGCAAAAATTAAAATTGTCAATATTTACGCATTAATTACAGCAAACCAGTCTGCTTTTCCATGGAAAACTAAAGGAATTTTGTTACAGGGAAGAAAGGCGTGCACAGATTCTTCTGAATTTCCCTTTTGTGTTCATACTGTATCAATGTTGTGGTGAACACTTGAGAAACAATCAAGTGAAAGACCGCTGACATGCATTGGAAACCCCTGCAGTAAAACATCATGCATGCAAATCCTAAATGCTTCACAGATAGCAAAGCTTGTGTCGTTAACTTTGACATTTGCAAACTCCCCACAGCAGAGTCACATGTTTCCTGGGGCTGTGACTCAACAAAATATAATGGAAAAGATCTTTCACAGATCAGATGCTTGTTTCCTAATGGAAAAGTACCCCTGATAAAGTCACTTTTGTCATCGTTTACTAATTTTTGTTGATTTTATTTCTTCTGGCACACACAATGAGATGACAGCAAAGGGCTTGATAGCAACTGATATTCACTTCTTCTGCCTTTTTTGTGTTTTTCAGCCAGCCCATGATGGACCTGCTGGTAATGCTTTGTGCAAAATACCACCTGAACCCGTCTGGCCACACCATAGAGCTCGTCACCACCAACAGAAACCATGTGAAGTTCAAACCCAACGCCCTCATCGGAGCGCTAGAGGCTGAGAAGATCCTGCTGAAACCTAAAGGCATGGAGGACAAAAGCAAAAAGACAGGACCCCAGATGCCTGAGGTATTCTCATGTACAGTTCATTTAAATATGAATTCAGCATAGCCAAGTCACATTTACTTATATAGCACGTTATACACCGCAGATCTTCACAGTAATAAACGGGAATATATTACAAAATCTAGTTCATCCATCACGAAAAGTTGTCCATCATGAAATCATAAGTGTGCGATCTTGTGTACTGCACATTACAGAGAATACAAGATTAAAATAGTGCACGCAGTACATGCATAGTATATACTTCAGCAGCATTCAAAATATTATTATCATTAAGAAATACAAATATTTACTGAAAATAGAATATATTGCATAGTACACGTACTATATACAGTACATCAGCACTAGTTATTATTATGAGTAGTAGTAGTAGTAGTATTTTAAGAAATGAAGTATGAAAAAATACAGAAAATACAAAAATAAAAACAGTACACATACTATATAGTATGGCTGCACGATGTGTCGTTTAAGCATCGATATCGCGATGTACGAATCCATGATAGTCACATTGCAGGATGTGCAATGTAGGCTGTCATAGTTGATCTGTTATTCATTAACTGTACGGGTCAGCTGCTCCCTGGCCCTTGACGAATGTGATTCACAGAGAGCGCATGAGAGAGAGTGTGGGAGAGAGAGAGCGTGCGTGAAAGAGAGACAGAGAGAGAGAGAGAGAGAGAGAGAGAGAGTGCTTTAAACAACGCTGTCTTGCTCTCTCTCCCTCGCGAATTCATTGACTCGATGGTGTCGATGTTTAAATCATTTAAAATGAGAATGTAAATCGGCTCACCCCATTTTTGTTGGTAAGAAAAAATTTGATTAGATTTCATATCGCAATATATATCGCAGACAAATAAAATCGAAATGTAATTTTTTTCCCAATATCGTGCAGCCCTACTATATAGTTAAGCAATAGTACAAATAATAATGTTATTATTAGTATGTAAAGTAATTAACTTGCATATTATTTACAGAAAAATACATGTGCACGGTACACATACTATATACTTCAGGAATATTTAAATAATCATAATAATTATTATTATTATTAATATTTATTATTTTAAGAAATGAATAAATATTAACAGATAAATGTATTGTGCACGGCACACGTGCAGATTCTAGTAAAACTATTTCATCATCATTATATATATTTACAGAGAATACAATTTGCAAATAGTGCACACCGCAACATTTTATCCTTTAGCATTAGTAAAAATGTATTTTATTAGCTTGTTATTCTGAACTAAAAAATGTGTATTTAGAAACCAAATATGATCCATTTGGATGCTGACGTCAAGCTGAAAAGTTTCTGTAAATCTTAGTGTTATGTCATGTTCATGTTTTATCGTTTAGTCATGAGTAAAAGCAGATCTGCTCTTCCACACCCTGTGAGATGAGTCTGAAGTACATCTAGATGACTCTAGATATAAGCGGCGGAGCATGACCGTACCATGCTAACAGTCCACATCATAACGAACAACAGACAATATCACATTACACCAAATAAAAAGCATAACTCTCATACCAGCTCTGCTTCAAACCCGTCCTGCCATCTACTGTCTACATAGGATAGCATATGCATATATAATATCTATGTTTTTGTTTGCATAATGCGTGTGTATACTATACTGTTTACATGATGTATATTTCAGTGCTTCCCACAGGTTTGAGATATACTTGCATACTTGCGAGTGCTCCTTGAATGGGACACACATTTTAATGATAATAATAAAATCCATATATTGATTAATATGTGTCAAATAATGGTTTTAGTCTTTACTTCCTGCGGAGAAGCATCCCAGCCAGAAACTACAATAGTTTACGATGAATGAAATGGAAAAATGAAATTCAACTAAATAAAATTAAATACATTGTATTCTGTAAATGGAAATAAAATTAAATACAATTGTGTAATCAAAATACTAATAATGCCCAGAGGAGAAAAAAACAACTTTTAATTATAAACAAGGCCGAAATACACTGGGACTCTTATTTTGAAATGTAAATAGTAACACTGCAACATGCAGCACAAAAATGCAAAAATGTTTCTCTGTACATACTTAATATTAATTAATATACTTGGACACAAGGTATATTAGGAATATAAGACAGCACAATCAACATAAGCATCTCATGAGTTTTTGAAACCAACCGCACAAAATCCTTTCTAAAATCCTTTACTTTCCTTCTCTTGTCTCTTTCAGGCAACCGTACGATTAGTAATCGACTACAAGAAAACCCAGAAAACCATTCTCCGGGTGAGTCCTCGGGTTCCTCTACGAGAACTGCTTCCGGCGATCTGCGAGAAATGTGAATTCGACCCGCAGACCACGGTTTTATCACGAAACGTCCACTCTGAAGACACTTTGGACCTGAGCGGCTCCCTCAATGATTTTGGCCTGAGGGAAGTGTATGCGAGAGACACCAAAGGTCAGAACCCAGTGTGTGCTTATGCTAAGTACATTAAAATGACTCGTATGAAATCATGCACGACCGGTTTCCATAAGGTCACATTGAGATACTCATTTTTGTTTTTTTTCTTGCAGTTATCAGCCCTGTGAGTCCTATTAGTCCAGTAAGTCTGCCTCCATCTCCGACTTACTCAGGTAAGTGATGTTAAATACACCACATCTTCCATTTTATTGGAAAAATAATCAGCCTTCTTTCCACAGTTTTTACATGCAACTTCACTTGCCTTTGTTTTAGACTAGACAAATGTCCATTATCGATATGACTGACTGTATGCTTGTCATATTATTGTTTTTTATTATGAAGCATCTTTGAGCTCAGCAAAGGCTCTATATAAATTAAATAATAATAGTAGGAGTAGTAATAGTAATAATAATAATAAAAAGGTTAAAAATATTGACAACTTTAAAATAAATAAATCAATGATTATAATAATTTTTAGATTTTTTAAATAATTTTTTTTTAATTTGTAAAATTTAAATACAAGTTATTCCAAATATTATAAATACACTATTTATTATAAATATTATAATACATATTATTTATTTGAAAGTGATGTCATTAAAAAAAAAAGTAGCATAATTTCTCTAATGGCTTAAAATCTCCTTATTATATGAATGTCCTGTAAATAATTAGTTAAGGGTGTCTAACAGAACTAAACTAACTGAACTGCATCGGATCACAGAAGTATTTCATCACGGGAAAGAGAAAATCCAGAAGGAGAAAGAAAAGAGGCGATTCAGCTTATTTCGTAAAGGAAGTAAGAAGCAATCCGAACAGGTGAGTGTCTATAAAAGAGACCGATAACATGCTTTGAGATTTTCTGGTGATGTTGGGATAAGCTTAAAGGTGTGTGTGTGTTTTCACTTCTGTGTCAACATTCCCTGGTCATATTTGTTTTATGCAAATGGTGAAATACTTTACTTACTCATGATTGGCTCTGGTTGGGAGTGTGCTAAATTGTGATTGGCTGTCTGTGGTTAAAGTCTACGACCGTGAGTGCACCAGCATCTCCAGTGCACAGGAAGCAGAGGCCGGTCAGCTTGAGTTCCTTCAGCGCGCATTCGCCCATTACATACGACTCCAACACCATGCCCTCCGACATGCCAAAGAAAAGACGAGCCCCGTTGCCGCCGAACATGATGTCACAGAGCATGCCTACAGACCTCGGTCATCAAACTGCTGTGCAACTCGAAGGCAACCAGGTATGTAGCGCTGTTCTGGGCTCCAGTTAATATTAACTAGCTTGCCACGAACATGCTCTGGAGTCCAAAAGTCTGAGAGCACAGAGGAAATATGGGATTTCTTTCATTTAAATACGTTTTTGGATCATAAGAAAGCAAAGAATAGAGTTTTGCATCAAATAAGGAAGGATTCTGCACAATTTCACCAGGATTTTCTTGGGTCAAAATGATTGAAGCTTAAATGCAGTACAGGGTCATCCACAAACATGAAGCTGATTTATTATATTATATTATATTATATTATATTATATTATATTATATTATATTATATTATATTATTAGTTCTTGTAAAAAAAATTCTATATTTGTAAAATTTCTTTTGTATTAGATTATTGCTTCTATAAAAACAAAATATGTGAAGACATTGGACACTTCAACTGCACTAAAAATGTCTGAAGGTCATTTGCATTGCATACAAAATATCAAAGTAAAAGGAAGAAAGACAGCACAAATACTTCTAACAAAATATTGAAATAAAAGGTTGTTTGGTAGATTTAAATGATAAAAGCATGCCTTGGTTACTAACGTCACCGTTAATGACCGTTAATCAGCTGGTGTTTGGTGATTTTTTTTTTTTTCAGTGGACGTTTGAAGTTAGTTCTTCTCAAAGTGATGCAGACATTTGTAATTGTGGTTTACAGTGGGTTTCCAGACACTCTTAGGTGCCACTGTAAGTAAGCCTTCATTATATCTTGAATTAAAAAAAATATAAAACAGACAAAATATATTTTGTTTGTTATAAAAAATAAAAAAAAATCTATAAAAAATAAAATAAATGCAATGACATTCAGACCTTTTATACAATGCAATGCAAACTATACAAAAAAGAAAGTCTTTTAAAGAAAAAAAGAAGACAAACTATATTTTGCTTGTTATAAAAAATATTTTAAGACATTAAAGGTGCTGAAGGGAACTTTTGTAAAAAAAAATTTTTTTTACATATTTATTAAACCTGTCATTATGTCCTGACAGTAGAATATGAGACAGATTATCTGTGAAAAAATCAAGCTCCTCTGGCTCCTCCCAGTGTCCTATTGCCAATTGCAGAAACTCCATCGCTCCCGGTAAAAAAATAACCAATCAGAGCTGCGGTCCGTAACTTTGTTTGAGTTCAAAATGTAGAAAAATGTATATAATAAGCGAGTACACCATGAATCCATTTTCCAAACCGTGTTTTTGGCTTGTCCTGAATCACTAGGGTGCACCTATAATAAGTGTTTATATTCAGACTATTTTAGATTGCTTCGGGGATACCGCGGCGGAGTAACCCAGTACCTTTGTGATTCTTCATAGACATAAACAGAGAGAAGTAGCTCCGGCTACGATGTTCTTCCGCAGGACACAAGCAGTTCTGTTTATTAACCGCTAGAGCGTCAAAAGTTACCGACTGCAGCTTTAAGTGTGGTTTAGGTTCCCAGACACTCTTAGGTGCCACTGTAAGTGAGCATTCATTATATCTAAAATATATATATATATATATATATATATATATATATATATATATATATATATATATATATATATATATATATATATATATATTAGTGCTGTCAATCGATTAAAAAAAATTAACTAATTAATCGCACAATTTTTTTTAAATTAATCGCGATTAATCGCGATTAATCGCAATTAAAAGACTGAAACTTTTTGGATATGTAAATGTAAAATGTAAATAATTAATGTAAACTCAAGACAAAGAAACTATTTAAATTCAAAATATGATTGTTTATTGGAATTTTTGTTTAACTTGTAACACAGATTTTCTCATGTAAACAACATACCTGCAATAAACCATCAATATCCTCCAAATTAACTGTTGGCTTGAAAGCCATATTTATTACAGAAATAAAAACACAGGCATGTAAGTACCATTTGAATTTCAAAACAATCAATGCCAATAAAAAACAAAAATGATTTCCATGTTGAATTCTAAGTGGACTGCAAAAAAATTCCAAAGTATAGTCATTGCCAGTGCTTTAAGTGGCCAGTATGCACCTGTACTCAGTACGGCCACTTCCAAATATAGCTCTTGAGAGCGTACCGCCACCTCTCCGTGCGCCCATAACGTGCTTGTAGCGTACCGGTACGCTCATTTGGACATCTGTTTTAATAGAGGTTTTAATCTTTTACCTGCACTGCCGATTTTCAGAGCGCCCTTCACAATGCAAGCTTCCTAATTCATCCCACCCAGAGCAGTAACTACATTACCCATTCACCCTTAAGTTATACAAGTGAATAGCGCATGTGTCGCTTTTCCCGCTGTTAAGTGTCAACAACTCAACGTGGCCGGAGAAGGTGTGTGAAACTCGTTATGAGTGTACACCACACTCGGTTCGGTTAAAAATCAAATACAGTTAACAACAACATTTAATATGTTTTCTTGGCTTCAGACTCTGAATACTGCAAGAACAGGACCAGAATCAGATGATTCGCTGACTAATACCTCACCAATTTTGAATCCTATCACTGCAGGTCAGACTCAAGCTAATGAAGTAATGCAGCTCTTTCAGGAAGGGTGACCAGACGGGACAGAAAAATTCGGGACAGTCCCGAAATCTAAACTGTTGTCCCGACTCCCGAATCTGGCCCTAATTGTCCCGGAAGTTATACTAAAGCAAAATCTTGAGTATTTATTGTCTGATAAACATTAAAAACTGTCTGCGGAGGTTGAGTCGTCCTGCAGCCACCGCTGGCTGCTCATTGGATGCAGCATCTTTTTTCTAAGTTCTAAAAAAATACCATAGACGGCAAGGCACAAATTTAGATATTCATTTATCTAATTAATCTATAGCCTATGCACAAAGACAATATGATCTTTTTGTCCCCTTTTTGTTTTAAAGCTTGATGAAGAGAGAGCGCAAGTTGCTGCAGCTGCGACGAGGACAGTGATGCACGCGCACAGGAGTGATTGACAGTTCGCGGCACTGTGTACAAAAAATACTCCGCTACACAATTATTTCGTTATTTTCGTTTAAGCTTATTAACGTTAGCGTTACAGAAAGGTCTGATTTACGCACTGTTACAACAGTCATTGTTTGTTTTTTGTTTTTTTAAACAATGACATTTGAGTTCATGATTTTAATGTTGCTGTTTCTTGTGGCAGACTGAAGAGTAATCCGGCAGAGTTTTATACTGAAACTTTTTCCTTATCTATATTTCTTTGCACGTTGAACACACATGGCCACAACTGGAAATAAAAAAAACTGCAACCGCGTTAATTGCGTTATTTTTTTTTAACGCGTTAAATATTTCAAATTAATCGAATGCGTTAACGCGCTAATTTTGACATATATATATATATATATATATATATATATATATATATATATATAAAAAATAAGACAAACTTAAGTTTGCTTGTTAAATTTTTTTTTTTTATGTTTTTTAAATATTTTTATTTTTCTATTAAACAATCTTTAAAAAATAAAATAAATGCAATGACATTCAGACATTTTATTTTATGCAATGCAATGCAAACTATAAAAAATAAAACAAATGCAGTGAAATTAAGTGTTGTTTCGGTTCTTTGGTGTCACTTTCATTATCTTGAAAGACTTCTAAAGAAAAAACAAGACAATATAAATATAAATAAATAAATATATATTTCTTTTGTTTGTTATAAAATAAATATTTATTTTATTTTATTTAAAGCAAACTATAGGAAATGAAACAAATGCAGTGACATTCAGACATTTTTAAGTGTGGTTTAAGTTTCCAAACACTCTTTGTAAGTGATCCTTCATTGTTGTGGCAGTCTTTTAAAGTAAAAAAAACAAACAAGACTTTTTAACCTGTTATTTCATGACCTGAGTTCAAAGACCACGTCTGAATTTAAGTATAAACGGCACTCTGCAAATACAATGAGCAGAAAACCCATGCTTTCACTCACAGTATTTGTTTTGTTTCTACATAAACACGGTGCTGGGTTGTTTCATTTCATCACCTTGTCATTAGGGAATGTGGTTACGTTTCCCACAGCCAAATATTTGGAATTATATGTCATATTTATTACTGTCCCCCTGCCTGCTTTCCACAGAATATGGCCCCTTTGAGCCGGGGGTCCTCGACAGAGTCGTCCTTCAAGAAGTCCACCAAGCGGAAGGCCCCTCCGCCCCCCACCTCGAGCAGCGCAGCCCCTCCTGATGAAACCACACAGGACCGAGGCATCACAGGTCAGTCTGAACACAACTGAACTGTCTTATGTCATGAAAGTATATGTTAGAATGCATGGGATATATGCTATGGATTATGATCTGGAAATGGGGGGGGGGGGGGGTATAGTGTTTTCTATACTTTATCCATTCAAAAGACTACAGAAGTGATCCCAGTTCTTCACATAAACCTGTTGCAATACATCTGTGTCTATGATTCACTGTGCAGTGACGTCTTCTGTGATTGGTCATTATACCTACAGGCTCCAGCCAATAGAAATGCTTCTCTATGGTCCTCAAAGTGTAGAGATGATCTACTGTAAATAATAGATTCATAATGCAGTGTGGAGAGCTTCATTCATTAAAATGGAAGTTTGTGATATCGCGATTAAACTAAGAAGAGTGACAGCTTTTTAATGACTATAAAGGGAGTTTACAAATGTGAATATACATTTTTGATTCTATACAGAACTTAATATTAAGTGAGTTATATTTTAGGAACACTGTTGTGTGATTGTGATGAATGTCCATGCAAACACAGCGGTGTTTCATTCATGAATGAATCTAGTGAGTCAATGACCGAATGATTCAGTGAGTCACTTGCTTCGTTCCTAAATGAATCCGCTTTGAATGAATGATTCAGTGACAAAGACAGCGACTTGCTGCCACCTACTGGTGGTTAGTTTTATTTTGATTATGTAATTTTAAATTTGTTTCATATTTCTATATTCAAAACTTAATAATTAAAACATTAATTTCACAACATTGTTATTATGAAATGCATTGATGCCACCTCCGAGACTTCTCTAAATATTCCTTAATGGCGTATTTGCGCTCTTCTGTGTTTAAACTCAAACTCACTAAGAGCTATGAGAATTTAATATCTTGGCTATTTCATGTTTTGTGCTCAGTAATCTGTTGGCAGTATGTGGAGAAGTAATGAAAAAAAAGTTGTTATTTGGAGTTAAGAGTATTATTTGAAGTTCTTATTTGATTATTTAGAGGATTTAAAGGGCTTGAATGAGCACAGCGGCTGTACTTTGAACGGGACAGAGATGTAGGTGGACATTTGGGGACAGTGACAGTGTTTTGCAATTGACTTTCTCAAGACTTTGTTTCCACCTAGTGGTGCAATAAACACATCACTGCTTTCTCTGATTTGATCTATGCCTTTTACTATCTTAATGATGTGTATGCTGCCTTATTAGATACCTTCTGTGTTAGACACCTGCCAGTTCTAAGGATCTAAATGAATGCTGTTTTCCCTAATTTGTGTATATGCCTTCTATATTTGTTTATTCAAACAAAGGTTTTCAAACTGGGGTCTGTTGGTAAAGCTTAAAATTTTGACAAATAATTGATAAAAGCAATATTAAAATAATAAAAAAAAGTAGATAAAAATAAATGAGCATTAGATTAAAATAAACTAGATTCAAGTAAGTAAATAAATGCTCAAATAGAAAAATAATGTAATTGATTAAAATAAAATGGATTAAAATAAATACATATCTAATGAACTGGACTATATTGAAAAATACTAGGAAAATGATGTAATAACGTACAATAAAAAAGTAGATTAAAATACAAGAAGATTGGATTCAAAACCGTAAATGACTAAATAAATACATGCATATCTAACATTGCAGTCAAAAAATAATAGAAAAGTAATGTAGCGTAGTAGAAACTTCCTGTTTATATTTTAGACATATTTATAATATCAATTTTGCATAATATAAAATGGGTCTTTATACAAGAGACTAAACAGATGCTTAAAACATTTTATCATGGGGGTCCGTTGCATGAGGAAGATTGTCATAAAAAAAAAAAAGTAACATGACGTTAATAAAACATGAGATTCTAGAGTAAGCTGTGAGTTGTGTTGGCATCTCAGAAGAAGGCAGCTCATGATGTGCTGGATGTGAGCCGTTGGGTGGAGGCTGTGCTGGGGAGAATTTACTGGAGGAGTTAAATGTTTGCAGCTGTATTAGCTCGACTCGTTCTCACACTCACACACACGTTATACACTCACACACACACACACGTACGGGGCACACGGTTACAAATGAGCCGCAGCTGCGGTGTGTGTTTGGGTGTAAACACAGCTCTGACATTTCATCAGTGCAAGCGTTCAACCTGACATTTTCCTGGATGAGAAATTGAATGATTTAGTTTCCAGTTCCACTGAATGATTACAGCTCCCTAACGATTAATTAAGTAGACACCGATGAGTCTTTTTGACCTGTTCAATTTAAGAAATCAACCTTTTATTTTTTTCTTGGTTGCATGGTATTTTTTTATTGCATGCAGTTTTTAAAGTCTTTTTTATGTATGTCTGTCTGTCTCTCTCGTCACAATCATCCTGAACTGCAAGCTCAGAAACTTTACTAAAACATTTATTGTGTGGAAGCAATCCTTCATTGCTTTAATTTGGTTTCTGTTGCCTGTGCATTTGACTCTGAATGTGCTTCGCCACATCTTACAGTATGATATCATAGTTTAGAGTTATAAAACTCAGAGCCCTCACTGAAATTTTAATGAGATGTCTATTTTCACTAATTACTGTTGTACTGCAGACTCTGTTGCCAAGGTAACACACCACCATGCTTCATAATTAGACAGTTTGATCACATCTATCTATCTATCTCTCTGTCTGTCGTTCTTTAATCAAATTTCAGTTTAGACCATGTCAGTGCTGGAAGTAAGAGATGCAATAAAACCGGTCCTCTTGTAATCATTGAAGCTTTGCATATACTTTGCTCACCTGCATTGCACATCTGTGGAGTAAATGCATTAAGAAAAAAAAACATCTCTCTCTAACTTTTATACGCTTTATCTCTGAAAGCACTCATAAAAATATATTTTATCTTAAGACGTGGGTTTCCTGTGAAGAAAAAAAAAAAAAAAAAGTGAGATGAGGAGTTTAAGTGCCATCTAATCACGAGCCGAAATCTGCAGGCAGACTTTTCTTATTGTTCATTACTTTACAAAGACGGCCTCCAGAGTCCCTGCAGGGATCATTCACTCGCTTTTGTTTCTTACAAGTGTGTTTTACGAATCCTCTGCAACCTTAGCTGAGCTGCATTGTGTCACAAGGCTTTTTTTTCAACACCGGGTCATGTCAACACTGATTGGCTGATGAATAACTTCACTGCCAGACACTGAGAAGGCAAATAAATAAATAAAGAGCCCCAAAACACATACATATGAGCTCAGAGTGGAGCAGAGATAGAAAGAGCATCTGCAGAAGGCCTCTGAATCTAAACGTGTGAGAGAGATCACAGAGACGGCTCTCTGGATGTTTCTTCATCTCGCTGGTCTCCTGAGAGGACGATTGAAGAGCTGAATCAGGCGAGAGAAGCGAGACGTCTTAATTAACGGCACTCGCTCAGTCCATATTAATGCTGCATCTGCCAGATCTCTGCCTCTGTCAGCTGAGACTGGGCATCACTTCAAGTGGATGTGGAAACCCCTGAGCTGGTGTTGCTGAGGGATAGAGTGGAGAGCTCAAAGGATCGGGCTGCTCTTTGTAATATCTAAGCATTTGACTTTGTGCATTTGTCGTGATCTTACACTGCAGAAGCGGCGTTGGCGTCTCCTCTGGAGGAGATCAGGGAACAGGAGGAGATGAACGTGAGAGCAGAAGGTCAGGTGGCCGCTGTGGAGGAAGAGGAGGAGGAGGAAGACAGCAGCCTCAACTTGTCTGCCGACATCTCTCTGGACTCGGGCCGCGCTGGGACGGCATCTCCCTCTCAGGATGCAGAGATTCTGGGAAGTGGGATGGCCGGAGACGGTCCGTCATGTGACCAGTCCACTGATGCAGAGTACGTACTACTCTACAGTAAAGTTAATTTTATACAAATCTAAGTGCACAACTAAAACTAGCAGAAACACTTCACATAAAGCCTTGATGCATAATTCATTATAAAGTGTATAAAGCATTATTATTATTCATAATGTGCATTGTAATGCATTCTATCTTGCCGTAAATAATTATATTTAAAAATGTAAAATGCAGAGTGTAACAATGAATTGATAAGTGTTCTAGTGTATTAACTGTGGTTACAGTTATTCATGAGATTTTACAGTGCATTATAAGGTGCATAATTAATGCATTCAAACTGCTTTTATAATGCATTATACTGTATATATACAGGCCTTAAGTAAAGTATCAACCTGAAGGACCCTATCAACTCAAAAACAAGCCAAATCACTCCAGAAAAGCTTGGAAACCCATCAGAAAACCTTACTATGCCTGTTGTTTCCGTTGAATAAAAATGAGAATGAATGAATGATACAGAATTAGAATATAAATATGATGAAATGGTTATACTAGGTTCCGTTTTTTACATTAGTTAACTGCATTAGTTAACCATGACAAATACTTATGAAACTTTTATTAATCATAGTTAATGTTAATTTCATTTTACAAAGTTAATTTTAATTTTAATTTTAATTTTTCAAAAGTTCTATTTATTCATACTTACTAGTCTTATGCTAACAAGGAACAATTGTATTTTTATTAACAAAGACAAAGTTCTATGTAAGGAATGTATTGAATTCATTGTTTGTTAGTCTTAGTTAATGAATTAAACAAGGTTATCTTATGGGACCTTCTCGTAAAGTGTTACCAAAAAAACTATTATAAGATTAGAAATTGTGTCTTGCCAAGTAACTGAAATTGAATGGCTTTAAGATCGAAGTACTGTAATAAAATGACTAAAACAGAATAGAAATAAAATAAAACTGAATAGGAATAATACAAAATAAAAATGACAAACGAGCATATACAGACTAAAACACACTTAAATGAACATGAAAATATAAAAATAGAAATTAATTAAAAAATTGTATAAATATTAACACCAACACATATAAACCTGCCTAGCAACAAACCAGATCAATCTAGAAATGCCTGAGATTTAGGTTCATTTTTATAAATGTATGTAAATGGTTTTTATTTTTTTGTTTTTATTAAATTAAATAAATCAATACAGTTATGCATTTAGCAAACGCTTTAATCCAAAGCGATTTACGGTGCATTTAGGCTAACATTTTTTACCTACCACGTGTTCCCTGGGAATCGAACCCACAATATTTTTTTTAAACCTACTTTTCTATGTAGTTTTTAAACTTTGCATGGCTTTTTCCCTTGACAGAGTTGCAGAAGCCATAGTGAATGGAGAGATTAAGTTGGACCAGGCCACAAGCTCTCATATCCCTTCAGAAGAGATAGGTAAGCTTCAACCCATGGGTGAGATCCTTCAGCACCTTTACACAGTGTTACACTTTAGTGTACTTTATGCAATTGTTATTCATACCTGTGAGTCATATTTTTGCAGCTTAGTTTAAATAAATGCTGTGGTTGAGTTCTGAAACTTCCTGTAGTACATCAAACTCTTTAACCTCAGAAGATTGAACAGGAAAATCTGATTCCTCATGATATGATCTCTGAAGAAAGCGCTGTTCGATGTGCAACGGGTTACAGTTTGCAGTTTGACAGAATAAAAAGGCTTCATTGCATGACTATGTTTTCTCTTTCTCTAGAGCCTCCAACGGAAAAAACAGAAGAGGTGATGAAAAGTGGCCCTGTTCTGGAGGAGGTTTCTGTGAGCGCCACAGAAAAGCCTGCATCTTTGTTCAGCGAGCTGCAAACCACTGAATGCGGCATCCAGACGTCGCATACGGATTTGCAAGCACAGGGCACCGAGTCCATCCTCGAAGACCAAGCGCCTAAAACCATCCCTAATTCGGTCAGCGTTGCTCACACCGAAACTCAAACGCAGATGGAGTCCCAGAAACCCTCTACGGAGCCATCGAGCTCATGCACTGAACCCTCCACCGCTCCATCGGAGTCCTCAACGGGCCTAAAAAGAGACATGGCCACTTCCACAGAAGAGCTGCGTCTTCCTGAACCACCGTTGCCTGCGATCCAACCAACTAAGGATCTTACGTCCACACCAGCCTCTAAAACAAATACTGTAAAGCATATCGTAGACGCAGAACCCAAACCCAAACCATTCAACGAGCTCACCCGCGAATACATTCCCAAAGCGGGCATGACCACCTACACCATCGTGCCTCAGAAGTCTCTCGAAAAGCTGCGTTTCTTTGAAGTAGAGTTAACTTTGGAGCCCAATGCAGAATACAAACCTGAAACAAAAGCGGTTTCCAATGGTACAGTCGCTGCTAACGGCCATCAGAACGTCTTTGCGGAAACTAGTCCTTGTACTTCTCCTATAGCTGCCGTTTCATCCCCTGTAGAAGGAACTGAATTCAAGAAAGTTCCACCGAAAACAAGACCCAAACCAGCTTCTTTCCGCCTGCCGCAGCACAAACGAACACCCGGGGATTATGTGACCTCGGCGGTCGTTCGCCGAGCGAGTGTGGGCAGTAATAGCAGCAGCAGCAGTTGTAGCAGTCCTGTGACCCGGCCCAAAGAAACCGCGAGCAGCCCGCAATCAGATGTGTTTCCTGCACTGGACACCTTCCCTCCTCCACCGGTGCAGTGTGAAGCTGAGGACACCGCTAGAGCCAGTGATGCGCCTGCAACGGTGGATGTGCCTCTACCCGAAGCTCCCAAATTCCCACCGGCATCTGTATTGTCCCGTCAGAAGAGTCTTCCCACAAACCCCACACCTTCGCTGAGTCTAGAGAAGCTGAGAAGCTTCGCCGCTCCCAAACCGTACTCGCCCTCTTCGCCCTCTCGTTTCGCTCAGGCCGTGTCTTCTGCAGTGAAGAGGTCACAGTCGCTTTCCCATCAACCCCTGGGGCAGTTACCACACACACATCTTCTCACAAAACAGAGATGCATTACAGAGTCCCCTGAGCCGCCGGCCAGCACTGTGAGTACAGCCTAGTAAAACTTGAATTAATAGTGGTCACTTAGGGCCAAATCTCACAAAAACATGGCCAGGTCACAATAACAGTTGGTTTTTCGAGTGTGGATGTGTGTGTGTGTGTGTGCGTGTGTGTGTGTGTGTGTGTGTGTGTGTGTGTGTGTGTGTTTAAATAAATGTTTTATTATTTATTAACATTTTTTATTACAATTTTTTTTTTTTGAATTGCAGTATGCATTGAAAACTTATTTTTATTGCAATTCTATATTATTATTATTATTATTATTATTATTATTATTATTGTATTTTAAGTAAAATACTTGTATGTTTTATGTTTTAACAAAAAATAAAGACTTTGCAAAAAAATTTTGCATTGCAAAATGAATTGAAAATATCTATTTTTTTTTCTTATAATAATTAGAAAAATAATACATTTTAACAAAATAAAGAATATTTTGCATTGCATTGCTAGACATTTGCATTGCTGTAATGAGCTTATGCGTTTTACTTTTGATTTGTAGGTCTTACAACTTTGGGTTATGATTCACTTGATTCTCATTACTGGAACACAGAGCAGAATCATGAAGCAAGTTTCATTAGTGCTGTTTTGTTTAATTGGTCCTGCATCAGATAAATGTATTTGTCTGTTGCATTGTGTGTTGTTGTTGTTTCAGCATCTTTTGAGTAAAGATACTGTACGTAAACAGTTTTATGAATATTTCAAACATCTATTCTGTTCCTTTTATATTTTGTGCTTTATTATTTAAATGCAAGCACATACAGTACATTTCACTAATTTTAATGAATCATATCACTGGAATGTGCCACCACAACAAACCTATAAATCAAAAATGAGGCCACATCTTGACATATTTGCTTGTAGTTGTTACTGAACATCATTTTGAAAAATAAAAATATATAGTTTCTCCCGTAGTTGCGAGGGAAATGTGCTTTAAGAAAGGTCCCAATGCAAAGGACAATGTTAATTCTCCTTTCTTGAGGCAGAATATATTTTTTAATTTCCTTCGTTTGATTTTGAGGTAAAATAGATAGTTATTTCTGACAGAGGAACTAATAATCCGACACCGTGCAGAATCGGTGTGTGTGGAGTCGGACCTGCGAGGTTTTTTGGGTGCTGCTGTAGCAGTGCGTAACCCATCTTTGTATCCTCATTGTGCTACAGTTGTTTTGTAAGTAAATATTCTATTGTGAAAGCCACCCGGTTTAAACCGGCGCTGGTAAATTAATATTGGGAGTTGGATGACACTCATTGTGATGGCAGCGTGTGTACTCAATGTGTTGACGCACATGGCTCATTAATCTATGTCCTGGATTGACCTGTCTTCTGGTCTTTGTTGTTGCGTTGTCGGGGTCAGCTGAGAGCGTGTTTAGAGATGCAGGGCGCTGTTGTGTGCTGTCAGAGGATACAATGTATGTTTGGTCTCATCGGCCTCAAAACAGTCGTGAGGAAAAGCTTTTGTTTGCTGATGGGTTAAATTATTTTTAAGATCATGTGAAACATTTATGAGAAGATTTAGTCAAGGGTGTCTAAGCTTTTGACTGATGGTGTATGTAAATACAGCTGTTTTTGACTAGGTCTCGATCTCATATTGGGGCATAAAAATGAATATGATTAAATGCTATTCGTTCTTCATACAGAAAAACGCTTTGGAAGACATGCCTTGATTATTTAAAAATGTATATATTATACAGCAAGGATGCATTACATTTAGCAAAAGTGGCAGACGTTTATAATGTTGCAAAGTTTTTTTTTTTCTTACTTTCTATTCATCAAAGAATCCTTTTTTCTGGATTCCACACAAATATTAAACTAAAGAACTGTTTTCAACATTGATAATAATCAGAAATGTTTCTTGAGCAGTAAATCAGTACATTAGAATGATTTCTGAAGATCATGTGACACTGAAGACTGGAGAGTTATGATGCTGGAAATACAGCTGCACATTACAGAAATAAATCATATTTAAAAAAATAATAAATTGGAAAACCGTTAATTTGATTTCACAATATTACAGTTTTTACTGTGTTGTTGACCAAATAAATGCAGCCTTGATGAACATAAGCGTCTTCTTTCAAAAACATCTTAATGAACCTAAACCTTTGAACAGAACTGAAATTGTGAAAAAAAAATTAGTTTGTTTTATTTTATTATAAAAACATGTTTTTAATAATATTATATAATATAATACAGTACAATACAATACAATTTAATTATTATTATTTATTTATTTATTTTTTTTTTTTAATCTTACCGACCCAAACTTTTTAGACAGTAGGGAATTTGTTGAAATATATTTTTATATTTAAGTTAGTTTTATTTTATTAATATAATATAATATAATATAATATATTTTATTTTGTTTTATTACCCTTGGCCACAACATTTTTATGAAGTTAATTTGTGTTTATTTACACTAATGTGTTTATGCAGTATTTTAGACATAAAAAAAATATAATAATAAAAAAAAATCTTTGACCCCAAACATTTGACAAATAGTGAATTTGTTGAAAAATATTTTTATTTGTTTATAATATAATATAAATTATTCAGCTGTGTTGCCTTTGCCTTGTCAAAAATTGAAATTTTTTTTGAACCGTAATTCAAGAACTACACCAATTCATGTGTATTAAAATCTAATGTGCATCTTCAGCATTTTGCATACATACGTGTGTGTGTGTGTGTGTGTGTGTGTGTGTGTGAGTGTGTGTATTTGTTCAGATGTGTGTGTGAGTGTCTGTCAGTGGGGTACAGTTGAACATCTATCTGTGTCTTCTTCATGTGATTTATGCGCGTGACGCAGAAGCAGCAGTGTCTTTTTTCCACCGCCCCTGTTCCTGCCTAGTGCGTCTCATCCTCAGCCTTCATTGAGAGAGTGTGTATTGTGTGTTTTCTTCCCCCCTGTGGACCACAGGTGACAGACAATGGAGAAGGACGCACAGAGAGATCCGGAGAGGCCCCATGGCAAACAGCAGGCCACGGCGGCCCAGCGCCGAGCTCCACCCGAGACGGAGGCATGGGAACATGTAAGATTGGAAATACTCAACCGTCACCAGTGAGTGAATCTAACTCTAGATCTAACCATCTCTGAAGCGCTCGCAAACCCTGATAATACAGTAACCCTTTATTTAAAGGTCCTTTGTGTGCTTTAACACTGTTAATATCATCTAATAAAGTCTCTAAAGTGTACTTTTTCCTGCACAGGGGTCTGAAGCATCTTTAGCGCCGTCTGACACATTGAAGGGAATGTCTGAAGTCTTTCATTCAGTGGAAGAATGAAATGTGCCTCCTTTGATGGAATTCTCGTTCTCAAACATTCAAGAGTAGATCCTCTGTCTCAGTTTTTTTTTTTTTTTTTGCATAATCATGATTTTAGGTTTCTCACCCTTTAGAACTGTGCACTTTTACCATTAAAGTGCACTTAACGTTCCCTTTATTTTTTTATTTTTTTTTGCTTTTTCCCCTAACACAGCAGTTTTTAATTAGCCACAACATGCCTTAAAATATATATATATATATATATATATATATATATATATATATATACGCATGACCTGTATATTGTTTCATATTATATAAATAAAAAATCATATTTACTTAATATATATAAATAAAAATATTTCAAATGTGTATAAATAAACAACAGTTCATTAAAATATGTATGTCAGTTCATAGTGACCATACAAAATATTAAATTAGGCTTTTTCTGATGCAGAGCAGACACATGGAGATGAACTAAAGCTGTGGATTTCTTTATTAATTTATTCTGCATTATAACAACTCACAGTTTTTCTCCCTTTAATATTTGTTACACCTTTTCCCTCTTAATAATTGTAGCAGAGATGCTATTAATGTTATCATATTTTAAAATGACTATTGCCGGGTTGCTTTGTGAAATGAATTACATTATGAAATATGTAAATATGCAGATGTGAAAGAAAATGCTCTATTTCGAGGACTATGTTTGTTTGTTTAAATTATTAGGCGTAGATTTGATTTGTATAATTATTAGCCAGTGAAAAATGGTACTGAAACTTCTTCAGTTACACGAACCCTTCCTTTATTCTCGTGCCAAACATTAGGACACCGTTTATCTACGTTAATTATTATGGGCTGCAGTTATAATATGTTAAAACAGTAATAAGTTATGACATTGAACAGTTTTCTGGAGCCCACAAAAACAAATGATTAATCAAAGCTGTTGCCAAGACAGAAAACACTGGGCTTTTCATTCATTTTGAGGAGAATACTGCTGTAGTATATGTATGAACTCAATTCTCCTCTCTTTTCTGTATTAAAGACTTTTAAAGTTGGTATCCTCTTGTTGTGTAATTTTTTTGTCGTGTGGGTCTAATTCCAAATCAGTTTTTGACGCTGTGAGGATGTCGAAGTCTTATTTCAAGCATGCCGTGAAGAATACAAAGTAGCTGTTTACTTTCCCAAGTATGAACAATTACTGCAATCTGACACTGGCTTGACTCTGCCACCTTTATTTATTTGTGCGTCATCCAGCTGTCTTCCAGCTGACACAGGTATTCACTTCAGTGACGTCTGTTTGAGGTCTTTTGCTTCAGTGGAGGATCTTGTCCGTTTCTAATGAATAAAGGTTTAATGCTGAATGGAGAAACCTATAGGGCTGAAGTCTCACTAAAGAAATGTGATGTTTTTCTGATCCTAAACTGTGTGAAGATCAAAAGGCATTCGCTGAAGAAGATAAAGAAGCAAATATTTGTGTCAAATATCAAAGGAAATAAAGGAAATGCAAAGGCTGGGACTCTTCTGCTGCTTCATAGAGATCTGGTGTACCCTGCCAATCCTTGATTTGGCGTTCTTTCTGACTTTTTCTTTTTGTAATTAATTTTTTTTTCTTTGTATGCTTTTTTTTTTCTTCAGTTTTCATATTTCTTTCTTTTTTACAGATATGCAGGTCAGAACTAAACTCCAACCCTTTTATTTTACTTTTCAGTGTTATTTCTTTCTTGATTTTTCTTCCCTGATTAATTTTCTTTCCTTTTCTTCATTAATTTATTATTATTAATTTATTTTAGGTGCATGCATGTTCATGTTTTCCTTTTCATTTTTTCTATTTATGTTTGTAATTTTGTTTAATGTTTTCATATATTGTAGTTTTTCTTGCTTTTCTTTCTTGCATTTTCTTCATTTTTCACTTTCTTTTTTGCCTTTTAAATTCTATCTTGCATTTTCTTTCTTTTTTTCTTGCATTTTCTTCATCTGTATTTTTCTAAAGCTTAATTTTCAACACAAGTTCATTTTTCGTATCTTAATTATTATTTGCATTTTCATTTCTTGCATTCGCTCCATTTTGCAATTTAATCTTTTCATGCATTTTTCATTCTTTCAGCTGCTTGTTAGTTTTTTCTTTTCTCTCTTGGATTTGTTCATCTTTCTTTTAATTCCTTTCTTGCTTTTTCTCCTTCTTGAATTTATTTTTCCTTTCTATCGGTTTATTCATCTTTATTTCATTCTTTTAGCTGCATAATGATTTTTACTTGTTTTGCCTGCATTTTCTTTCTTGCGTCTTCACCATCTTTAATTATTTTGGCTGCATGTTCGTGTTTCTTCTCCATTTTTTTTCATGCATTTCCTTAATCTCTTTTTCTTCTGCCTCTTGGTTTATTGCAGTTCTTTTCTTTCAGTCTCTCTCTCTCTCTCTCTCTCTCTCTCCTTCTCCAGACGCGCACATCGCATCGCATCCTCGCGCAGCTCCTCTTGTGTGCGTGCGCGTGTGTGTGTGTGTGTGTGTCGTGACGTCGCGTCGCGGTGCAGACGGGTACCGGCAGCGATGGTGGAGAGCGCGCTAGCGTCGAGCAGAAGCAGGTACACATCGCATTTCAAATGCGACGCTGAAGTGATATCTGTGGGATCTTAATGCTTGGCAGTGACGCTCTTTCACGCGCTACAACAACAACAACAGCAGCCTACTGTACTGTTTGAAATATGCATATGTCAGCAAAACTACTCTAGCCTTCACTGCTGCTGTCTAGGACGAGAAGCGAGTCGTAAGTGTCATTTAACCTTACTTTTTATGACTCCGTGACTGTGTGATGCGTTTAAATGCCTCACGTTCTCTTTATAAACGCATCAGTTGGTTGCAACTTATGGAGGAGTTACTTTAGGATTTCCACCTTTTTTCCATTTACATCAGTGTGAGGGCTAGTTATTTATTTTCCCATAAGCTGCACGTTTATGGCGTTTTTTATGAACATGTTGAGTTTTATTAGGAGATAAATGAATCCGAGGTGAAAGTGGCCGCCTCGTGGTCAGACAGAGAAGTGCACGCGACGCTCGGCTGACTGACAGCTCGTGCCAAACATTTGTATCAGCTCTTTGGTTTAAAGTTATTATTGACCTCGAACACAGCGGTTAACACGCTTTTTTTGTTATGATTTATTCAAATCATGAGATCTGCTATTACTGTCAATTATCATCCATACCAGTTTCTGAAGAATATAGATGTTTTTGAAGGAGATCCGTGTTGTAAAGCAGCAAAAGAGTTTTTAAATATAAATATGAGCACACAAAAACTTAAAATAGGGCACTGAAAAAAAATAAGAAAAAAAAAGATTTTCTGTATTGATTTATTTTGTTTTTTTTACAAATGTTTTACCTGGATTTTAAATTTTGCATATCCTATATATATATATATATATATATATATATATATATATATATATATATATATAAGTTCGGTTTTGCTGATATCTGGTTGGCTGATGTGTTTTTTTTTTTTGGTGGTTGTGGTTTTGTAGAGGAATGATTAAATTTGGTATAACTGTGGAGATCAGATTCCCAACCTTTTTTTTTTTTCTGCCAATATAACATATCTGCCCCGCCCCCCAAATATATATCATATTGGCTATGAAAAACAGTAACCTGAAGACATTCAGTGTAAGTACATTGAGTACATTCAGTGATTTTATATTATATTTCATTACTCCTTTAATATAGGCCTATTTAGTACATCATTAATAAATGCAATTCAATGCAAATATTCTACTTTTCTGTCACAATACCATGTTTACTGTCAATGTTACTAGAGTAAAACCATGGTCAGTGTTGGTGATTAGTAGAGTAAACACCTTCTAACTGGATCGTTGTTGCACAGATGTTTCCACGTCAGTTCAGCTCAGATTTATTTGGTTTTAAACTACTCTAAACCTCCCAGGTAACCACTGCTGTAGATTCTGATTCATTTCAGTGAACTGAATCTTTTGTATCAAATGATTCAATCAGATTTATGTATTTTATTCATTCTGCATGTCTTATTGTTTCATGTGGAACACCACACCTGGATATCTTCTATAGCTACAAATGCTGAAGCAGAATATGCTGTATTCATAAAATCATAATTGTTATTGGATCATAACATGTAGTATGGCAGCGTGCTCTTGTGATTGTAAATGGTGATGATCCGAGGCGTGGCTGATCCTTTTGATGTTAGGATTTACATGTAGTATGTAAAGATTATATTACACTGAATAAAATATTGCATACTATATATAATCATGCTTAGGGAGCTTATACTTTATTACCAGTGATTTGTGCATAGAGCCGTCTTTTAGGCACAAAACCAGTTTCACATGCTTTATAAAAGGGCAGATTTCAGCGAAGGGGAATTTATTATTATTATTTATAGATTTCTTTATTTTTTATTAAATAGGACAGTATAATAGTGTTCATTCAGTAGTTTTATATATATATATATATATATATATATATATATATATATATATATATATATATATATATATATATATATATAGATTGTAATATTTTAAATAATCATTTATGAAGTTAATTGTTATTTTACAGTTTAATATTATTATTTCAATAGAAGTCTTCTTTTATTGATGATATTGTTATACTTTTAATGGAAATAGTAATCATATTTTAAGTGATTTTTGCAGTATATTAGTATTGCAATAGTACTATTTATTAAATTTTATAATTGCGAATGCTACTACTACAATAATATGATAATATAATATTGTTTTATTATTATTAAATTATATTTTTTTCAGTATATTAGTATTGCGATAGTAATATTTATTTATTAAAAAATGTTGAACTTATAATACATTTTATTTACTGCTACTGTTGTTATTCTATAGTCATATTGAATTGGGGAAAACATGTTTCTCTTATTTTCTTTCATTAATTGATCACATGTTTGTAATAATTAACAATAAACAGCAGCCAGAACGGTTATATGCCTCGTTGCCTTGCAAACACTAAATATGTAATGAAAAACTTGTATAAACATGAAAAGTGATTGTTTTGATCACTTATTCAAAATCCACCACTGAAAAGGTCCTATGGGCTTTTTGATAAAGAATTAAAAGTGTTTACTTCTCGCTTTAATCAAGGAGGAGTAAAATGTCAGTATGGAGCAGTAACTTCCCATCCGTCCTCATTCATCTGCGTGTCTCCACGCCGCTCGGACACATCTACAAAGTGTGTGTTAGTACCAAGATTGCATGTTAATTCCACATTAGAGAGGCCAGTGTTTGTGAATGCAGGGATTGTAGTGATGGAGCACATGCAGTGGGTGTCTGAGCTTCTGCTACAGGCTATAATTATCTGCTCTTGTATGTCCTGCGACTCTTTTGTGTGGCCCGGCTTCATGTGCCTCACTGAAAAGACCGTGTGATAGTCACTCCTCAACTGGTTCCTGCAAAGTATTTACACAGGCAACTGGCTTCACGGAGCATTGCTTTGCACAAAGAACTTGTATGTGATTTAAATGTGCTATGCATTTCACCACTATATAACACAAATCAGGCCTAGGAATATTTGGGGGACGGAGTCAGCTTTTGACTTTCAATGAGCCGTCGCTCCACTGGTGTTAGGAACATAAAACGGCTCATTCCTGTTATGCATTGTTTTCCTCACATCATCATATTTTACTATATCGCATAGAAATGTTAAAAAACATTTTTAAAGATTTTTTAATCCTTATAATAATGATAGCTATTGTTGTTGTTATTATGTTGGCTTGGCAACAAGCCAACATACTGTTATGCTATTTAAACTTCTTCTTTTTCTTCTTATTATTTTTCTGACAGAAATTCTGAACGCATCTCCTCCTAGGGCTTTAAAGCCACAAGCCCCAAACTCGGCAGAAACCTGCGGGATAGAGCGGTGGTGTGTGCTATATCTTTTCAGACTGATCAGACTTAAAGTTTTTTTTTTATTAATTTTTAAATGTCAAAATACATTACCCATAGACTTACATTATCTGAGAAAAATTGCGCCCCTAGTTGCAATAACCGAGATTAAAGGGAGGAGTCGGGTTTCGTTTCACTTTTACCAAGTAAATAATACAATTTCCCTCAAACTGACAAGCTAAACCAACATATCTGATTATTACAGGGGTCAGGGCTCATTAATAATTTATTTCTGGGCAGAGAGCAGTTAGAAAGACGAGAGAAGAATCACTGCTGCTCAGCTCAGTCTGTCTCCACGGAGCTCACAACGAGCGAATTCATTCTAATTTAAGACCTTTTAAAACGGCGATTGCACGCAATCCACACGTTAGAACACACCAAGAGCTAAATTCAGATGTTTCTGAACTGTTTAAAGTAATAACATGATATATTCGCGGCAGCCAAATGTCCGCGAGCTGGCGATGTATTTCTCTGAACACTTGAAGTCCACAGAGAATTTACAGCCGTTCGCATTAAAACACTGCAGCGAAACGGCACAAAACAATTAGAATAATATATTATATGGTTTTAAAGTAGTTTTGGCCACTGTCACGCTGGTCTTAGCTGGTTTCTAACTGAATCATCATGCTGAACGTCACAGATGAGCTCGCGACTGAACACTTGAAGTACACATTTACAGCCTTTCACATTAAAACACTGCAGCGAAACGGCACAAAACAATTAGAAGAATATATTACACATATGAAAATGAGTGTTTATATGTGCTTGTGAGATTTCTCTGTCAGGCTTAACGTCGCAGCAATTGCTCAGCGTTGCATAACATGGTAAAGCAGGGAGCTACACTGAGACCAAAAGGGTCGCATGCATCACTGATTATTTTTGTACCTACTTATGTGTTATGCTATGATTTAATATGACCATTTATTAAAACAGAAATGTGTATTTTAAGAATACGTTTTATAACGTGCTCCGAGCATTCAACACATCAAGTTGGCTTCAGCCCCGCGCTGCGGGAAAGCTGAACTGAGCAGCTGATGGCGCGTGTGCACGAGAGAGAGCCGCGCGTATCGCGGACAGGGACAGCAACACTGAACAGAGCTGTCGTTCAGGACGTTCACTTCCTCCTGGACCTGAACGAACAAATTCAAATCGCAGTTTAAATAAACAGAAAAAAGAGCGAAAAGCAAAAGAGCTCAATTCAGCAGCGCGGTGTTGTTCAGGGCAAGCAGAGACGCGTCTCAAAGTCTTCTTGCTTTTGTACCGACAACAAATACATACAAAATATGTCGAAATACCCGTGTTGGAAAGTGTGTTCGAATAAGTATGTGGTTATGTCTTAAGTGAAAGTAAAGAGTTGCAAAAAAAAATCGGATGTGTATCATCATAATGGATGCGTTTGTCTCTTAAAGGGACCGCGCCTAATTTACTAGCTCTGCTGTCAGAGTCTTTAATGTATGAAAATGAAAGTAAATCACTCACTGCTCTTGACTGATTTACCTTGTAGTACAAGAATTTATCCAAAGTCAATCCAAAAATCAGATAGAATTGTTTTACTAGTGGGTGCAGGCCACTAGTTCATTTATGTAAGTGAGTATGGCAAAATAGTGTGTGATATCTGTGAAATATTATACCCAAAAATTCTTTATACTGTAGGCTACCAGTGAAATTTATTAAAAAAATAATAATAATTAGGGACCTGACCATGTTTTGATTAAGTGTTTCTTTCTTTACAAGTATACTTTCTTTCTGTACAACTCTAACCCCAGCTACAAGACAGAGCAATGCACTGTGTCTACTGTAAGAAATAGAACAAGGCATGTGGTTTAAAAGATGGCAAGTAAAACAAAAAGCACATCTGTATGCAATACAGTTTCATTATTGTTCATTTTTATCCAGTAATTACTATAAATAATTTGGGCGACCAAATCATGTTTTGTGCCAGTAACTGAAAAAGTGGTGACTGATAAGAGCCACCAGTGGAAAAAGTTAGTGTAGTTCCCTGTGGTAAAGTCATTTATATATATTTTTTAAGAGCATCTTAAAATAAAATATATATTCAGAATGCACACAATCCACCCTTTAGAACACAACGAGAGCAAAATCCAGGGGTTTTTGAGCCGTGTATGTGTGCAAAACGCAATATTTGACATTGTGAAGGGAAAAAAAGTTACATGACAGCCGTGTTTTGGGGCGAGATCGGACAAATAAATACACATTTCATTCACACTGACAAGCTAAACCAACATATGTTATTATTATCGGGTCAGATCTCATTAATAAATTATGTCTCACACAATCCACCCATTAGAACACAAGAAGAGCAGAATTCAGGTGTTTTTGAGCTGTGTATGTGTGCAAAATAGGTATTGATGCTGGATTGAATATTAAAAGAGATTGCATTCACCAGCTGCTTTCAGTATGTTGTCCACACGATGGCGCCACAGGATAAATACTAAATACTTCAAGATATATTTAGAGACAAAGCAGTTCTTACAAATAAATACATAAATATCCTATTTTCAAGTAAATTATGATTCCTTCTATGAGTACTATTATATGCACAACGTGAAAATAGAGTCAAATTGAATGGTATTTAGGAGATTATAGTTTTAGCATTATTACTATATTGGGCCTTATTGAAGTTTATAAAAAATTATAATGAATATTTATAAATGTTTTATTTATGCACATAAATAAATTTGAAATATTACACGAGTTTGAATGAGTTTAAATTGATTAGAAATAGTTCATAGAAGCTAACTTTGATTGAGTCTAATGGGATTTGGAGCTTGGCTCATCTGAACATCCTGACAATTAAAGTCTATGGGATTTTTATGATTTTTAATATTTATTTTTATTAAAACCGTAAGTCCAATAAGTTAGAAAAAATATAGCACACCTCATCTGTTCAAAGACTTGAACATCATCTCCTAGATATCATTAAATTTTAACATATTTTAATAGTATTGCCAATATTTTTATCAAGTTATCACACATTACTGAAAAAGTGAAGAAGGGACACTGATAGTTATCTATTTTCATGTTGTGCATATAATAGTACTAACAAAAGGACTCATAATTTACTTGAAAAGATACATGTCCATTGTGTAACTGCATCATCTATACACACCATTGTGCTTGGACCCCTTTTGATCTCCTTGATTTAAAATGCATTGTTTCAGTAATCTTGTGTGTCGTTGCCCACAACGCAACGGTGGCAGGACTGTGAAATACATACACGAGAAAAATAGGCATGACTTATTTCACATCCAGCTAGACAACCCTGTCGTAGCTGTTATCATAGCCCAGGCTTTTTATTAAAAAAGAAAACAGCAAGGGACCATGGAAAAAGACTGTTGCAGGTGTATTTTTTAAGGTATTATTTTTTTAATTTTTTGCAGCAGGGCAACTCAAGAATGTAGGGCACACAAGTACTGTGGCTCTTTTGCTCCATGGCCAAGATGGCCAAGCCAACATCAAAGTTAGTTCACTAACTTTTAATTCTAGTTATTATTATTATGGTGTCAAATAAAAAATGTGAGTATTTGTTACTGTTATTTTTATTTAATTGTATTATTATTATTGAAATGCAAAATTAATATAATAAAGAAACATATTACTATTGAAATACTACTTTAAATATTATTGTCATTTTGAATCTGGCACAGAGTAGCAACTAACTTGAGCTCTCTATTTCTATCCTCTTCATTTTCTAGCATTGTGTAAATATATTTATCAGTCATGCATGAGTAAAAGAGGTCCGATTTCTGTAATAGTATAGTGTATATGTTTTAAAAACGCAATAACCAGTTTAATATATTAATCATCAATAAATCAATAAAATTTAATTAATGATTAAATATCGCTTGTTCTACAGCAAAGCATATTTTAACATTGTTCATACTTTTGAACAGATTCATGATGATTTTCATCAGTTTGTGTAATGCATTTTGATAAAATATGAATATTTTATTTGAAATATGCATATAAAATGTAAACCTTTTATATGGTACCTCTTTCTATTTCTTATGGCTGCCAAATACATGCAACAAAAGGCATTTAGATTGCATTAATATTTCCATTTATATCCACATACTATGTTCAGAGATGTCAACTTGGCACACAGTATTTTTGTCGCTATTGATGGAAATTTTGCTTCAGTAATATGGCAAATTTCTGAGTGAAACATGGTATTCAATAAGAAAACACAGGCTGAAACTTTATTTTATCGACGAGTGGATGTTACTGCCTGAATGGAGGAGAAGGATCGAAAAATAAGGGGGATTTGTCAATCACATTTTTGAACATAGACTTTAAAAAAAGTGCATGATCCAAACCAAGATTTTTATAATTCATGATGACTGAAAACATTTTGTAACATGATTTTGATGTACGATTTTCATGATAATCCATTGTCTGATTTTAAAATGGGTTTCAAAGGATGGATTTTGAGATTTTAAGTTTTGCATAAAGTGATGCATAACTTTGATTTCTTAAGTGTGATATAGAAAAAGGCAACAAAGAAGTCTTTTTTCTGACAAAGGTCAGAACTCCTGTTATGATGCGTGGTTTTTGAGGTGCACTCTTGCCATAAATTAATCTATTATTTTTTCTACATTAAAAAATAAAAAAGATTGGTAAAAAATCTATTTAGAAGTCTTAGACCTAAAACTAATATTTTCTACATTAAAAAATAAAAAAGATTGGTAAAAAATCTATTTAGAAGTCTTAGACCTTTCCAACGATGTATAGCTTGTCATGATTAGATTAGGATTTAATTGTAATATAGTGAAGTTAACGTAGGTGGCCCACCGAGGTACGGGTGACCATTAACAGGTTAATAATAACTTTATTAATTAGTTTAAATAATTGCTTGTTTGACTGGACCACAATAAGATGGTGCATTAAGTGTAGTTTCATTTTGCCGTTAAAATTCACTTCAATTTTCTTTCAATCTAGAAATGCATTGAAAAAATAAATGACAAATTCTATAGTATTATAGAGGAAAATGTGTACTGTTTGTAGTTTTAGCTATATCCCAAAACAATTCTCAGTATATTTTAAACAACTTTATAAATAACAGGCTTCCACTGATTCTGCATTTAAAAAAAAAAAAAAAAAAAACAATCAATGCAAATCAATTTTACATGAAGGCAGAGCAAGATATTGAGGTAAATTATACCTATTTTTAAAAATGTTTTCATTTATGTATTTTTATATTGTTTGATTAATTGGACCATAACAAGAGTAAGAATGTGCATTCAATTTAGTTTAATTTTGACATTAAAATGACACAAAAATAAAAAAAAATTATATTAGTATATTTCTTTATTTTGAATGACGATTCAGATAACAGGCTTTCACTGCGTTTGCTGATTCTTCAAACAAAAGCAAACAAGATAACATGAGAAGTGAAAGATGTGAGGAATGCATGCTGGGACGGTTCTTTAATGAATGTGTCTGTGATTTACAGTGGCAGTTATTAGAGTGGGTCAGAACAGCAGCATTCCAGAAACCTGTTTTTTTTTGGGACGTTCTCCAACTGTGTGAGAGCGACTGCTCACTGTACACCAGTGGCTTTCCGTGGCTTTTTTAAAAGTATTCGACCCAGTTTCTACTTCAATACAGGCTTTAGGGTCAATCCCAGATATAAATGCACAAATAAGATGAATTCACAAGATATTTATAGTTAAAACTAATAAAGTTTATAGAATAATATTTAAAGGCACAACACATTTTCTGACTGTTTTCAGTTGCCTTGGCAGAGTAAGAAACGTAGGTTAATTAATTATTTTATATAATAAAAGCTTGAAGGTGCATTAAATATGGTTTCATTTTGGTGATATTTTCTCTATAATTCCATCTTGCTGTAAAAAAAAAATAATTATATAGAATTATAGTGTAAAATGTGTACGGTATGTAATGTTTTAGTGTTTTTTTTTTTTATGTGTACGGTATGTAATGTCACAATAACTCGTATTTATTTATTTAGTTTGATTAATTGGAACACAATAATAGTAAGAAGGTGCATTATACCTAGTTTCATTTTGCCGTTACAATTCTTTTTTACATTTTCCCTAAAATTCCAGCTTATAATCAAACCAAAGTTGCATTGTATGTATTTTTTTTCACAAAATAAGATCTTCAAACTTTTAAGATTTTCTATTTTTTTTTATATAACTTTTTTTGTACTTATATTGTACTGTATTTGTACAGTAACTTGCATTGTAACTGTACCGTACTTATATAGTTTACCAATAATGTAATAAGTTTTGTGAAGACAAATTTTGATGTATAGCGCTTTTCACAATATGCATTGTGTTAAGGTAGATTTCCAAAAAAATATGTTAGTTTATAATATCTGCTAGATTATATAGTTTACACTTTTGATGAGACAAGCAATCAAGCAGTTAAGATTTGCTATATATTGAGATTCATCTACTGTATGAATGCTGATTAAGTTGCACATACTTATAAATCCAACTTTATATGAGCTAGTTGACAATATATTAAAATTTTGCGTCAAGATGATAAAATCAGGCAGTTGAGTTTTGCTACACAGTATTTATTGCTTTAGGCAAGTACTGTATGTATGTGAATAAAGTTGGATATATCTAACATTTCTGAGATTTGCTACATACTTTATATTTCTTAACGTGTCGTAAGTCTATGTAAGTCTATGGGTGTAAACCCAACGTGTGATGGAGCTCTGCTGGAGCTCTAGTGGACTTCATCTAGTGGCATTTTCAAGGTCAAACGACTAAATAGGTGGGTTAAGTGTGTGTGTGTCATGTCTCTGACGTGCAATTATGGCGGTACGTGACGGTCTAAGAATAAGCGTTTCTGGACGTCCTTCACAGCACAGATGCTTGAATGCTGAGCTGTAAGCAGAGATGATGTGTTCGCTCCCCTGCGGGATCTCGTTAATCTGATAATTACTGCAGACGACACTAGCGATGCTAACGACAGCTCGTATTTCTGCTGTGACCTCTGACACTGCGGTCGGTCGTCCGATGAACGCTTCACTCACTAATGTCTTCCCACTGCTGAGTTCAGTGCTCGGGAGACTTCATTCAAGGATCAATTTTGCCCTGAAAATTACTGGATATTAATCAAAATACATGGAAATTAGACAATTGTTGACATATAGTAAGAGTTTTTTAAATTAAGTCAATGTGCATCAAATAGATCAGCTCATAATTTCTGTCTATGTTTTAAAGTTTTGGAGTTAGGTTTTTGATAGAAGACTTTTAAGCTCACGGAGGCTGTGTTATTTGATTAAAATATGCAGTGAAATTAGTGAAATGTTATTGCAATTTAAAATTACTGTTTTCTGAATCGATTTTTGAATTTTCAGCTTTATTACTCCAGTAATCAGTGTCACATGATCCTTCAGAAATCAGTAAGATATGCCGATGTACTGCCCAAGAAACATTTATAACTATCATAAATGTTAAAATGGAAATATTTAGCAGTATTTTAAATGGCACTTTTGAGCAATTTGCACGTTTGAGACGGGTTGCATTCGCAACGCACTGAATACAGTGCAGTACATTCTGCATACTGTTTTCTAACCCTAGTAAGTGTGTCAATATGCATTATTTCAACTGTAGTGTACTACATCATTGTTTTCATGACCTCATTATGTTGCATGAGTGACATCCAGTTAATTTTGATGGAAAAATATTGCAATAATTCAGTTTTTTTGTAAATGATATTTTGTTAGTCCAAACAAGAAGTCAAGAAACCACAAAAAAGTAGAATATCTTTGTTATATGTTTTATGCATACTGTGCAAAATATACATACTATATTCTGCAGTGCTAGTGAGAGTAACTATGTTAGTTACTATAGTTAACTAAAACTATAAAACATTTTATAAAAATGTTTGCTACTTGAAATAATATTTAAAAAAAAAATGTAAATATATTTTATGTCAGCTGTAGTTTTTCATTTTCATTTATTTCATCTTGATTATCCAATTCTAAAACTGGAATATAAATTAATTAAATCTATATAGACGTATTAAAATAAATAAATACAATTACTAAAAAAACAAGAGAACATTACAAAACTCAAATTTAAACAAACAATATAAAAATGTATTAAAAATATTAATAAATTAATATTAATATCCATACTGAACACAGCCACATCTGAAACTCTAAATGATGTGAAAATCCTGGGCTTTTTCTGAGCAGCAGGAAATAGTTTCTACTCAGCCTCATTGCATCCATGAGAAACAGTGGAGATCTGGAAGAGATGTGTGATGTTTTTTCCTGTGGGTTTGGACTATGACTGACTGATGGCTTGTGTTTCCTTTCCGTAAATCCAGGTTGCATCCGAAGTTAAATTTCAATGGAGAAATCTCCATCATGCCTGTTTGATGTTAATATGTAACCTGACATATAGAGAGGTTTATGTGAAGTCAGATTGTTTGATTTAGCAGTGGCCTTGGGTTTCACACCCAAAGCAAACGCACAAGCAGGAAACAGACGGCAGATGTGTTGCTTGTGCTCTGACTCTCTGCATCATTAGCGATGTTGAATCATGATGGGGGGGGGAAAAATACAGCAGCAGAAGTGTTTGTTGCTGATCTACTCTGGACATCTCCTCTCTCAGCATTAATCATTACAAGAAATCCAGCAAAGGAACACTGAATTAAACCCTCAGGAGGTCTCTGTTTATTCTCTCTCAGTTGGTCAGTACGATCGAACACAGAGAGATTACACATGCATTATGATTCAGCAATCAGCCTCTTTATAACTTAAATGTGAAATTAAATTGACCCTATTTACAGTTATGCATTTGGTAGACTTTTTTTATCCAAAGCAACTTGCATTAAAAGCATCATGCATTAATTCAGTTCATGCATAGACAGAAATACATAGACAGAAATGTTCACAGTTCTGTGATCTCATTTAATTAACCCTCGATATATATGGAAACAAATAAAACATTTTATCTTTTATTAAGTGTTTTATGTTTATTGTTATTTTACAATTATATATTCATTTTGATTTTACCTTATTATCATTTAATAAATTCGTAGCGTTTCATGAACTCAAAACCCCTTGCAGTCTCTTATAAACCCCAGTTTGGCTAAACCCTGATCTACAGTAATGCAATCATTTTCATATTTTTTATATAAGTACATGCATAAGTATAGCTTAAGTGTCCAAATGCTTATTTATTTGTATCTGTATAATTATTATAGTTAACTAAAACTAATAATAATAATTTTTACAGTAATTTCTCAGTAAATAATGGTACAGTGAACAGCAGCCAATGCACAGAAGTAGATTTTGCTCAGCAACAAAAATGACACTGAACACTGGCTGTGAGCGCTGGGAGAGATTTGTTTACTCATGACCGCTGAGATATGGAAAGGTAAGATGATCAGTGTGAATGCACTTATATGGCTATCTATCAGCACAGGCTTCATTCAGCACGTCGCTGTTGCTCTGGCTTCGTCTTTCCTCCTCATCATCAGAATTTTTGAACCCACTTTTTGTGTTGCACTGTGGCTGTTGCTGCCGCTGTCATGTAGGGCCGCATGCGAGAGAGTCCGGCCTGAACTGAAATAGCTGTGCCTCTCACGTCCCGCTAATGTAATTAGAAAGTGTTTGCATTGACTGATAACACAAGAATGTGTTTCGGCCCAGCAACTATTTTGGGAGCGTCATGCTGTCCGGTCCTCTGGTGCCCTTGTCTTAGACCCAGCAGAAGTTTTGGTGATGAGGCTTATGTAAACACAAGAGAAATACAGGTCAGTAGTGATGTGAGGTTTGCTCATTTTAACATATATATATATATATATATATATATGTATATATATATATATATATATATATATATATATATATATATATATCATTACAGACCAAAAGTTTGGAAACATTACTATTTTTTATGTTTTTGAAAGAAGTTTCTTCTGCTCATCATTTATTTGATCAAAAATACAGAAAAAAATGTAATATTTTCATGTATTATTATAACTTAAAATAATTGTTTTTAAATTTATTCTACTTTAAATTATCATTTATTTCTGTGACGCAAAGCTGATTTTTTTAGGATCATTATCACATGATCCTTTAGAAATCATTCTAATATGATGATTCATTATCAAAGTTGGAAACAGTTCTGCTGCTTAATATTTTTTCAGAACATGTGATACTTTTTTAGGATACTTTGATGAATAAAAAGTAAAATACACATGATAAAGTATGTTTTTAAAGTATGATTTTAAAGTATCATTTTCTTGACAGGAAATGATCCCATGACAGATTCAAGTCTGTATCAACCATTTCCTGTCCTTTTACTTAGCCACTCTAAAATAAATAAATAAATAAATAAAAGTTTTAATAGTAAGACATACATCAAAGCTCATTGCATTAACCAATGCATTATTTTCTGCATTAAGCATTAAACCATCTAGAATTGTGCACTGCATACCTGGCAGTAACAAATGCTTAATGTTGAAAAAGTTGAAATGGATAATATTGCATCTTCCATTTTGCTGTGTTCCAGTTTGTTTTACAAATATTAGAACGTCTTGTTCTTCTGTCTTTATATGTGATGCAACGTTTATGCAACAGACAAATGAGTAGAAGAGCACAGTATGAGACCCAATAATGATGCCAGTATCGGTATCAGCGGATCCATAATTTGTGAAGTATATGTACATTCAGGGATGTCATAATGATGGATAATCACCTCAGAGCAGTTTAGCACTTACGTGGGTGGACGAAAAGTCAGTACAGCAAATGTGGAAAATGCACTAAAGTTTAAAACTGTATTGTAATAGTCCTCCAAAATGCTTTCTCTGGGAGCTGAGCTATAAACATTACTGGTACAAATAATTTAGAGCATTAAACTTTGTGTTTATTTCATCCCGCTGTGAAACTCCTAGACCAAAGAGCAATACATTAATACTTGATCTGAAAGGTAAATTGGTAATGAAGACAGATGTTGACACATGATAACAGAGAACATCATTATCTCATCTGATAGCAGGGTTCAGATCTCTTATCTTTCTTATCTACCTTCATTCTCTGGGCTGGTTGTGTGGTATTTGTAATCTAAAGTAACAAACAGAAAGTAATTCCTTTCACTAGGAGTTCCCAACGCCATTAGCTGTTTGTTTCCATCCCAAGATCACGAATTTAGCTTATGCACAAAATTGGAATATTGCATAAAACATTTACGAATGGACCACCTTTTCCATCCAGCAAGACGAAGACAACAAAATTGTCTCTTCCTGATAGACTGGTGCCAAATATCACTAAGAAAAAGTAATTTACTGCAGTAGAAGAAGCCACTGTTTGTGTGTCTTTTTTTAATATAATAAATTATTAGCACCTCAGAGCATGCAGATGAATCGCAATAAAAGCGGTAAGTATCTTGCTTTCAGAGGCAGATGCTTTTTAAATTAGAATTCGGTTCATGAATGTTAATTGAGGCAGGAAACAGAATGCAATTAGGGGTGTCGCAATATACCGGTATTGACGATAAACGTGATATTCAAATAATGAAATATCGGCATCGTGTTAATTTAGAGTGTGATAATATACTGGTTTTGGCGATAACCATGATATTTAAAATGAACAGGACACTTATGATAACACAACACTCAAATAGCCTACTCCAACACCAGTACCTGGTTGACTTCCCAGGTGGCAGTATTGCGCCTTAACTCTGACACCTGTCAATTAAGAAGAAGATGCAACTCGCGGCCGCACTACTCCGATAAGAATCAATAGTATCCATTCTGCGGGTCTGCAGAAGTTTAATATTATCCAGACAGTAAGTTCCCATTATTTTACTAGTCATTGAATGGGAAATGTTATATTAATCTGTTAACTTTTTACATATATTTAAATAAAAGGGTGATTCTTTTAATAAATACCGCGTTTCATTACTCATCTAATTTTTGTGTTTGTAATCAAGTCATTGCCAAAACTGCCTTTGTGTTGTAATTGATTTATTTGTTCAAATCTATTACATGATTAACTGATCTAGAAAAACTGAGCAACCACATTATACTCTGTAAAATGTAAAGTTGGTCGCAGTGCCATTCACTTAATGCCTCATCTGCGTCATTCTAGGTGCTCATTAAAACTGAATTAAAAGTGCGTTAACTCCATGACTTCATTGGCACTGGCACAACTATATGTTAAAGAGATTAATAGGGCTGCAACTAACGATTATTTTGATAATCGATTAATCTGTCGATTATTTTTACGATTAATCGATTAATCGGTTTATGTACTTATATTTTAGTAAAGTAAATTATTAATAAAGGGTCTTTATCATTCAGCATAGATTTTTAAGAGATTTTAACCATTTTGCATTGTCATATCCTCATCAAAAATATACCTGGAGTTGTTTTATTATGTTAGTAATCCTTTGTCGAACTCTTCTGCAATCAAAACACTGACCCATACTCTAGCAAAATTCACAAGGAGATTTCAAATATTGTTTTCACCATGGCAGTCCTTAGAGCTCCTAAAGTAGTTTAACATCCCAAACAAAGCTTAAGGAATCTTTGAGAACATATTTTCACGAAGTATAAGGATAAAACAGAATAAAATTGCAGTGCATTGTATTTTATTATTTACTGGGAAAAAGCTTTATAGCTTATGCTGTGAAATTGTAAACAATCCTTCGGGGAAAAAAGTGCCAATGGCATGAAACCTGAATGGAACTCACAATTTAAAGTAAAATCCATCAGAAGGTTGTCCAGAAAAAAAAAATTGGGACACACACAAAAAACCTGCTGTGTGAAAAAGAGCAGTGAATACTTAGAAAAGAAGTGCATTTTAAATATACTCAAACATTTACCTCTCTCATTCAGTCATAATTAGGCTGCAAGTCTGAATTATGAACTGGTAAACGACAAACTGATCACATAACATGTTTGTAAAGCTTTAAATGTTAACTGTTAAAAAGCAATGTTATCAGCTTTTACGACTAAACATTTGCAAACAACCTTGTACTGGAGAATCTGCACAAATAAAATTCTTAGGGGCCGTTCACATATCGCACCTAAAAACGCGTGGAAAACGCTAGTCGCGCCGCTTTCTCTTTCTTTCCAAAGCGCTCGGGCAGAAACACTCCTGAGGCGTCTGCCTTTGCTAAGCAACCATGACGTGCTCTCTCCATGACGTGCCCTCTCCATGAAGACCCGGAAATTTCAGCAAAGGATAAATGGATGCGGTGTGGACGCGCCTGGAAAAACGGGCGCATCGCACCGCGTGCGTGTCGCGACCGCGTCGCTTCCATTATGAGAGTGCATACTGCGCGCCTACATAGGAAATAACGAACTTGAGCACGCAAAAGACACGATATGTGAACGGCCCCTTAAACAGTTCAGTAGTGCAGAGTTTACAGGTTACTCTTCATATTGAAGACTCAAAGTAAAGTACTCCCACTTCCCGCTGAATGCTGCAGAGACGCTGTTCGGGAGCACGTGACATAAAACGAGGCCAGCTATTAACTATTTTAATAATCGATTTTAATCGATTAAATCGATTCGTTGTTTCAGCTCTAGAGATTAATATACAGGTACACAAGTTAACAGGTTAAACTATCAGTTTTGATGTTAATACATATTCATTATACAGGAGCTTCCGAGAAGACAGAGAAAGCCAGAGTCGCAGGTCAGCTGTGACCTGAAGAAGAAGAAGTGAAAATGCATGTGCCCTGTGTTTATCAGTATCTTTATGTTCATTTGGGTAAAAAGCAAAAACTAAATAAAATGTATTTGGCTCATTCCCTAAGATTTCCTAAGGTTTCTATAGATATCACAATATATTGATATTGTGAATTCTTTTGGACACAATAACTGTGGTGTGAAAAATCTAATATCGTAACAGCCCTAAATGTAAATGCAGTGTAGCAATTTGAATTAAATGATTTAGAATGGAATCGAAATTCAAATTGCTAGTTTAATTTTTAACCAAGGAAAGGTTTGTCAGCTTCAAGTCAAACTTTGAGTGATGGCTTGACAATCCTTTTTTGAAAGTTTAAAGTCTTGAAAGTAGGGATGCCCGATATTATCGGACCAATATCGGAATCGGCCCATAATGGCTTTAAATGTAAATATCGGCATCAACCCAGTATGAAAGATTTGACCATATGTCTTGCCGATAAGAGAGATTCATTAACCCACATCTGCTCAGGGTGTGCTAGCGATTAGATCACGCATGAATTGTGGCTCATTCTTGAAGCAAGGTTTTGCTGGAATGGTGACTGAATTCACTGTTTTGATTGCTGCATTTAAACTGAGAAAGCATGTACAAAATGACATGTTCGGTGTATGATTAGTAAGAGAGTAAACAGTAATAGTATGTGCAGTGGTGTAGGGGGCGCTGTTGGCCTACTTCTAATAAAATGAAAGAAAACTACACTAATAATATTTAGACTGTTTCTGATTAAATAAAGCAGTGATAAATGCAGTGATTAATATAGTTTATTTATAGTTATTTTCAAATCTTCAATGTACTGTCGTTATAAAATAACTTTATTATTGTTTATTTAATTGTAACAGATAAGTTCCTGTTAACAACTAACCAAAATGTAAAATAATTATATATCGAATCCACATCGGCTATCGCCAAAAATGAGTTGAAAATTAACGGCATATTGGATATTGGTAAAAATCCAATATCATGCATCTCTACATGAAGGGATTTACTTTAATTTAAATGTCTTTATTCTCACGTATATTTAATAAATTGATTCATTTTGTGAACAAAATATACATTTATAAGGATTTTATGTTGAAGAACACTTTATTTCTCAAATGTATCTTTAATTTGCACTGAATTGCAATTTATTTCCAATTCGACTTCCTGTTGTGCCAATTCTTGTCAAATTCACATTCATGATCGGAAAAGCATCAATTTCACTCTAAATGTTGTGCAACCTTGGTCCTTGTTCATTTTCTCACACATTTCCACACCAGTATGACTTCTACGTTTCATTGTTTTTTGGGGGGTTGTTTTTTTCATCTTCCAATGTTGTCTGGTCTCCGGTGTTGTTAACACTAACAAGAAATGATCATGCAAGTTTATGCTGCTTTGGTGTTGGTCAACCAACATGGTTTTTCTACTGAGTCTGGTCTAAAGTTAATTAGGATGCTGAAGTCTTCATTAACTCACCTTCATGTCATTCTAAACCTGTATGACCTACTTTCCTTTGCAGAACACAAAAAGATTATGTTTTCAATTTTGGTTGTTTTCCATGTGATGTAGATTGGAGTGAAATAATGAGACGGAGAACAACTCAGCTATTTGCATGCTGAGGTGCAAATTACAAATAAATAGAAATAGTATCTAACATTATTTGAACGTAATATGAAAAATAAAAAAAGTCAAAATTGTGAGATAAAATGGAAAACTCACAATAAGTGATATAAGAGTTTATATCTAAAAAAAATTCTCAGAATTGCAAGAAAGTAATTCTTTTTTCTAATTAAGTGCTCTTGTTATCAGTTCTTTTCATAAGTCCCAAACACACATGCTGCATCTTATCTCAGGAGGTCAACCTCCATGCATGGCTTCAGAGCAGCTGTGGGTGCAGGGCAGAAGAGGAAAGTCCATGACAAAGGAACAGTAGGTTTTACTGTCTGGCTGACCTCCAGCTCTCATTAGCAAAGCTACATTGCATACCAATAACCAAGAAACCTTTTGTCTGTCTAAGCAGGTCTGCGAGGGAAATAGAATCAAGAGTTTTTGAGACCGGGTCGTGTGTGTGTGTGTGTGCAAGAGTGAGCTAAGCTCATTCAGGAGTCATAGAGTTAAAAATAACTTTATTGCGGATCATGTTTTGGAAGGAGGGATCTACTTCCCAGGCTGGGACAGCCTGCCATGCAGGGGCAGCACAGGCGGAGTGTGTGTGCATGCGTTTGTGCATGTGCGTGTGTGTTTTTGTAGCAGCGGCAGGAGCGCGTTGATTTCACACACAAATACACTCTTTTCCGGGCCTGTCCTGATGGTGTCTGTCCTGTCTTGTGCTCCAGATGAGCTGCTGGATGTAACCTGGCTCCATGAGTGCTATGAATGACTCCCTGGATGAGACGCGCAGCCTCGGGGAGAAATCGGCCATATTTCGGGGAACGAAAGGCAGTGGGAACGTCGTCGGGTCGGCCTTGATCCCATTGCGCTCGCCCTTGCAGCCACCCAATGCTGCGGTCTCCACACACTTCAAGGGAAATAGGTAGGACACAGTTTTTTCTAATGCAACTCATTTTTGTGCATGCAAATGTCCACTGTGTTTACACACTGTATAATAAACAACTATACGATTCCCTACACCGATACCGTACCTCGTTTCCCAGCGGTTAATCGTTAACGCATGCGATCAGACAAGCAATAGAGCAGCCTTTGTGCTCTCTGCAATGTCTATGTGAAAACACTGTAGACTTTGTACCTGTAAACAGACTGATTGAGCGCAACCAAACTGGAATCAAATCAAGCACCTGTTACTTTCCAACTCTGGGGAGGAATCGCGAGTCCCTCTGCGCTGGGACTTTATGTCACGTCTTCCACGTGTTTGTGATACGGTAGCTGTGAGATCATGATGGCACGGCTCGAATGCGGCCCTCCAAGGAGGCCTCTTAAGTGTTTATTTGTGCCGTAACCAACAAACAACTGAGCTCACTCATATGTAGACACAAAAACAAGTGAATTAAATTAGATTAGGCTGACCGTATTTTCATTTGCAGATATCTTTTTTTAAAGTGAAGATGCTCTAGGTGAATAGGGTAAAACATTTAACTAATAACTTTCACCTAGTCCCTTAGCTGGTTGATTACATTAAGAATTGCAAACATTTTGTGTAATACAAGGTTTCTGAAATGTTATATTTAATTATGCAAATGAGCCATACACACATTTTGAGAAACCGTCTTTAAAGCTATGCATTGTAATTGAAGTCTATAGACATAAATACAGTGCAAACAAACAAACAAAAAACACTTTGTACTGCATTATTTACTTTCCAGCTGTCTGAAAGTGCACTTGACCGCTGCGTGAAAATGTAATTGATTTGTTGCGCCTGCAGTGTAAATAACAACAAAGATGTAGGTAAAGGAATAGTTCATTTTAAAATGAAAGATCATGATTTACTCTGTGCCTTTAAGTTGAATGTATTTCAGTGTTCTTGCGGGCAAGTCAGTTGAAACAGGACATTTTTAAGAGCACTGTCGGGACAATTCCTGGTTTAACTAGGACATACCTCGTGAAACTGGGACTGCTCTAAGTAAACCTGGTCACCCGGCCACACACAAAAACTGTACACAGCTCATATACACATACTTTAAATACTTGTTAGAGAAGATGTTTTTTTTTTTTGTCTTTTTTTCTATTTTTATTTCTTTCTACTTCTGTGCATCTGTATGTTTTTTTTAAGCCATAGTGATTTGCTAATGCAGCACTCTAGTTTAATCGCTATGGTGATTCTCTTTGAAGTTATTTTTGCTTATGTAAAATGTTTTATTGATTTCATATGTAAAATTGTTCATGCATTTGAAAAAACTGTTTACGAAGTCTGCATTTATTTGATCAAAAATACAGTAAAATAATATTGTGAAATATAATTACAATTTAATATATATTTTTTATATTTGAAAAATATTTTACAATTATTTAATATTTATAATATATAAATAATAAAAAAAAAATTATGTGTTGCAAATTTTCAGCATGATTACTCCAGTCTTCATTGTCCCATGATCCTTCAGAAATCTTTCTAATATACTGATTTGATGACCAAGAAACATTTCTTATTATCAGTGTTGAAAACAGTTGTGCTGCTTCATATTTTGGTGGAAACCATTTTCCTTCAAAATTCTCTAGTGAATGTAAAGTTCGAAAGAACAGCATTTATTTGAAATATATAATTCGTTTTTAATAACATAAATGTCTTTACTGTTGCTTTTGATCAATTGAATGCATCCTTGTTTAATAGTTTCTTAAAAAAAAAAAAAAAAAATCATACTAAAACATATACATGTTAGATTCCGGTAAATAAAAGCAGACTCGCTCTCTGTCTCTCTGTCTCTCTCTCTCTCTCTCTCTCTCTCTCTCTCCAGTCTTCTCGAGTATCTATTCATCCTCTTAGTTGGGTGTGCCAGCTGAGATACAGCAAAACTCACACAGACAGACCAAATGAGTTTGCTGCCCATGCATGTTACTGTTTATACACATTGATTTATGTCCATGATATCAATTTCTTTATTTAAAAGGTAGTACAATAATTACTAAAGTTATGTATATAAATAATTTTCAATTGAAATCATTTAGCATTGTTTGTTCTCACATTATACTGTTGAAAAATATTTTCTTGGGTTATAGGATGAAAATAATCCAACATTTCTCAGTGCTCATACATGCAAGCTTCATTTTCTTTAAGCAAATAATGCAGTTGAAATATGACCTGTGCGTTTTGCTGAGATTTACCCATCAACAGAACTCTCTAAACGGATTATAAATAAGCACATGATCACACAGCATCAGACCGCCGCTCCTCCGGGATCGTTCAGGTACTGCAGATGAAGTCATCTCTGGCTGAAGACTGGCTGTTGCCTGGGAGACAGAACTTCAGTCATCCGGTCTGTCATCATATGACATCAACCACTGCCTCGCACAGCTGCTGTCTGCTGCGCTGAGAATGCAGAACGTCTGGTTTACGAAATGTCATTCGCATCTCACATACATGATAAGTGCTATTTTGATGGTGCTAGTCGTCCCTGACGAGGCAAATTTGAGTTTCGCAGACGTACTGTACTTTGTGATCTCAGCCAGGGTTATTATCATTAACTAAAACTAAAACCATAAAAACATTTACTTGAAATAAACATTAACGTGCGTAAAACGTGCGTAAAACATACAATTATTTTAATTCAATGAAATTGCTATAGGTGCTATAGGTTCTCATTTCTCAGTCAAAGCAGGGTTATTGTAATTAACCAAAACTAAAATTAAAACAACAATAATAATAAAAAAACATTGAAATAAATGTTAACTGATATGAAATAAAATGTAAAAAACTTCAAAACATCAGCTAGTTGCCCAGGCAACATTCCTTATTCTAATTTAGTTTAACTTGATTTACTTCAACTAAAACTGAAATAAAAATGAATACAGAAATGCAGCAAAAATGCTAACACTAACTAAAATCTAAATGAAGACAGAAAGTCTTGAATAAAATCCAAATCAAACTATTAATAAAATTGTAGTAGTATCTTAACTTTTGCCTGATATAGCACAGGTACTAAAATAACTAAAACTAAATAAAACTAAAATAAAAACTTTAAACTTTATAGACATTTATATTAATAAATACAACTTGACAAAAGCACAACAAAATGATGTTTTGAGAAAACTTTAACTAAAATTAAAACTGTAACTACACCTATGAGAACACAATTTTGTTGGGGTTTTTATTAACCAGTAACCCGATTACTTTCTTTCTTTCTTTCTTTCTTTTGGAAGACGTGATATTTCTGGCTCAGACGATTGGTTCAAAAAACACTCCTCCAATCCTTCAGACTCTCTGAACAGTGCTACAGTCTACCATTATTTTGATTCGTGTTTCTCATCATTGATTTTTCTCTCCTCAGAAGAAGTAGAACACTGGACGAAACACAAATGGGACACGTCCCAAATCCCTTCCCAGAGCTGCTGCCGTCCTCTGTCTCTCTAGTGTCTGAGTGTCTGTTACCCTGGACCAAAAGCAGTGCGACTCAGGTGAGCCACGCATGATTTACTCAAGCCACTGCTGTTCAGAAGAGCTGCCTCGCTGTCTGCAGCCTATATAGGGATCATTATGGAAATGGTTTCAGTTTGGAGAATAGATGCAGTTGGCTAAAGGATGATTCTTAAAAGGCTCCAACAGCTTTTGTGTCTATAATGTTTTAAAATGCTGCCTACATAGGCATCTTGGGTGTGGAACAAAGCCATAGTGTATCATATGGAAGCATATGTTTTTGTATGAGAGCATTGATTGGTTAAGCAGTTGGTTGGTTGACTGATTGATTGTCCATGGTCTTGTTCTCATTTGGTTAAAAAATCCAGAAGCCAACACAAACTTTCATCACTTTCTCATTTCATTGCTCCAACATCTTAGTTTCATTCCCAGTCAGTAACTAAAGTACAAACACTTAAATGGAGGTAATATTTCAGTGTACGTCCACTAGTAAAGACCAACGCTAAAAATACAGCATACAAACAGATGCAGACTGATAAACAGGCAGAATATGTTAACCTCCCCAGAGTGTTAATGACGTACGCTGGAGCACAGAGATGTTGAACCAGTTTAGCTGAAATGGAAATGAACTGGGATGGGGAATGAAATCGCTGTGTCAGCTTTCTGAATTTGTCCATTTTTGGATGTAGTTTCGAATCCAGTATCAGGGAAAATCCTGGCAAAGGGCAACGTAGACATTTTTAACAGCACTTATCATTAGAGAAGGAATGTACTTGATGTATACTGACAGACTCTAATTTGTCAGCCTGACAGAATTGTGCCTAAAATAGGTTTAAAAACATAATACTGTAGTTTAATTGGTTTTATGAGGATGGAAGAATGGATGAACAGTTGAATGGACAGATGAATGGATGGTTGGATGGATGGAAGAATTGACAAATGAATGGATAAATACATGTATAAATGAATGGACAGATGGATGGATGGATGAATTGATGGATGAATGAATGGATAGATGGATGATGAATTGATGAATGGATGGATGAACTGAGTGGATGGATGGATGGACAGATGGATGGATAAGTAATAGTAGTAGGCTATGTACGTTCTACTAAACAATAGACTTCAATACCGGACTTTTATTTTGACGGTGTTCTGTGCATGTGATATGATGCTTTTGCTCAAATCAAACGGTCAGATGCTCATGAAGTGACTCTCAGAGCAGTTCTCGATATGTTCTTCATGTGTTTTCTTCCTCATTTAGTGAGATGGCAGATGCTGAAATCACAGCGAATTCTGAAATAAACTGTGAATTCTGTTTTTTATGAATGGATTCCGCGATTTCGGTCGCGTTTTCTGCATCGCGGGAAAACAAAGAACCCTAGAATTATACCAACACAATGTATACTATCACACTTGAACTGCTTCTGTTATTGAACACTCAAGTGACTATCTAATGAAAATGAAAGAGCAGCGCTGAGTCTAGCAGAACTCACCTCTATCACAAACACTATGGACACGTCTCGTTCAACTCGAGCAGTGGTCTAAAACAGTTTAATCATTCACCAAATGGACAGATGTTTACTTCAAGAATGAACAATGAGGCAAAGAGAATTTTGATGTTCAGTATTTAAAAAACGGAGGCGATCAAAAAGAGTGATCTATATTATAGCTCTATAAATGAAGCATACAGACTTTATCAGAGCCACAGAAATACAAACGTTTTGATGGAAATGCTCAATATACAATTTATTATGAACACTAACAATGATTTGGAACAAATATAATGTAATTTAAAGGAAAACTATTTGAATGGCGCTCTGAGGCTCAGCAGGATTTTCTTCTGTAGATCACTCTGTTCAGCGTGCGGAGTCAAGCGTCTGAACAAACAGCATGTGCTGTCAGTGATTTCAGCCACTAGAGGCCACTAGATATTTTTTTGGTTATATTGTATGTTTTAGTCGTGATTCCCATCCACTTGCATTATATGACTAACAGACCACAACAGTTTTAAAAATCTCTGTTTGTGTTCTGCTGAAGAAACAAAATCACCTACATCTTGGATGCCCTGGGGGTAAACAGATAAACATCACATTTTTATTTTTGGGAGAACTATCCCATTAAGTTTGGTGGATGTAGCTTTAAAACTTTTGTATTAATTACAATCATAATTTTTCAGTATAAGTCAATGGCATTTTAGAGATATCTGATCATTTTCTAGAGAAAAACGCTTATGTCTGTTCAATTAAAAAAAAAATGTACAGAGTCAGAATAGGCTGAAGATCTGTGCCGAATTTGGTGCATGTAGCTTAAAAGATCTAAAATGAGTTACATTTAGACTTTATCTAAAATGAGTTACATTTAGATTAGTTTACTGAGTATTCTTGGTTCTACTGGCGACAGTAAAACCACCCTCACTCCCACTCCCAGGTCCTTCCCCTCCCCCCACTCCCACTAACAAACTCTGACCTGCACCCGTCACTTTGTGTAGCACTTGTCTGCTCACTACCTCATTCAACTACCTCTTCAGTCAGTTTAAATAAAGAACTGCTCTCTGAGCTTTTTGTCTCTTTAAATCAGTCTAAAAAGCTAATTTACACTACAATCATTTTATCTGCACTGTTTGTTTACTTCACTGGTTGCACTATATCTACCATGTGCCTTGTGCTGCTTTTTTAACTGTATTTTATTTTTAATTTATATATATATATATTTTTTTAACATGCCCTTATTTGTATAGCTGTATTTTATATTTAATCTATATCTATCTGTATTTTTATGCTTTACTGTTATCTGTATGCATCAAGGGTCTGAGAGTGATGCAATTTCAGTTTCTCTGTATGCATGTGCTGTACATGTGGAAGAAATGACAATAAAACAGACTTGACTTGTCTTATAAACAATTAATATTGTGCCTTCTTTTTCTTCTGTTTTATGAATACTATGAATTTGTACATACTACTCTTTTCAGTTGTTGTTTTTTGCCTACTTTGTATTAAGGAAGTATTTGGAAGCAACCTTATAGTTGGTGAGTTTTATTCATTTCAGTGAATCAAAGTGTTTCAGATTGGAAAAGTAGCCAAACATTATATCATTCTTAGTGTTTAGTAAAAAAAAACTGTGTAATATATATATATATATATATATATATATATATATATATATATATATATATATATATTTTTTTTTTTTTTTTTTTTTTTTTTTTTTTTTTTTTGAGAATTTAATTTCTTGCATTATGGATAATGGATTTAAAAGTTGACAAATTTTGTTGAAATGATAGTTACTAATTTCAGGAAGATTGTAAATGTAAATTAATGTAAATGTTGAGATATCACTTATGCGTCAAAAGTTTTTATAATGTCTTCTTTCTATTTAAGCACTAACTGTGAAGAGCTTAATTTTTTTGTATGAGATTATTTTGGTGCATTTTGTGTAATGAAAGCTAAGAGCCATAAATGAGATGCATCCTCACAGCGAGTTTGCTCCAGAACTTATATGGCAAATGCAATTTGCTTACATTGCTGATTTGGGAAAACCAAGACCCCTGTGGATCTTATTTTATGACAAATATATGTTATGAACGGCCATCCGGAACAGCTTTGACCTGCAGCAAAATCTGCAAATTACAGCATATTGAAATATGCCATCATAATGTGGCTTTGCAGTTTGCCATTATGGGGCCTTCATTATATTTGAGACTGGCAGTAATGATCCCTCTCATATTATATCTGAGGCTAGCAATTACGGCCGCAGTATATGAGCGAAATGGAGGGAAACCAGAGTGGGGATGGGGTGGAAGTGTCACCAAAACTTCTTACTGTGCTAGTTTCTGCAGTATGGAGAACATAGACGATGACCCAGACTGTGTCGGTCATAAAAGATGGTCCAGAGATGGGCAATGGCACTAATTACCATCAGATTCTGTGTGTTTGCATGTCAGAAAGGCTTGCTGACTCCTCCGCAGGCTGAAATTACAGACCATTTATCGTAAAGCAGGCCAAGATTTGGCAACCTTAGTTTGCTGGTGGTCAAATTTGACAATTTAGCAAAGCCTGTGATCAAAACACAGTTCAGTTTATTTATTTATGTGCAGTGTTAGGCAAGCTACTCTGAAACTGTAGCTTGACCAGCTACAAGCTACTTGTAAATTAAAGTAGTTAAACTACATTCAATCTACCCCTTTGAAAAAGTAGCTACATTGCACTACAGAAGTAGTACATTGAAACTACTTTCAATTTCTTTCATTATTCCTTTTTTGTACAATTAACATTACAAATGACTAAATAATTATTAACAAGGAATTATAATGACGTTATAAGTAAAATATAATAAAGTTTTAAGTTATAAGTAAAATATTTTGGGTTTAAAATGACTGTAATGCAATCATGATTTCAAAGAGTAGGGTGAATTCAGGTTGATTGCTTGATACTTTTCAAAGGCATTTCATTGACAAAAAGTGACCCAATCATTTGATTTTGTAAAGTATTTGATACACACAATAATAAAATACTGTATAGTTAAATAGTTATTTTAATTATATTAGTATATTGCTACAAACGTAACACCAATACTTAAACTAGATATGAAGAAGTCATAAAATAAGCAGGTTAAACTCACAGCACATGATTGTGAATGGAGACGTCAATCATCAGCTGCGTGTGAACACTGCACTTTGCGTGAATCCCGCCACAAAGAAAAAAAAATCAGTTTAATAAGACTATTATTTACCTCCTGTATGTGCTTTAAGTCTTTGATGTAGGCCGCATTGCAATCTTTGTTTTGCGTAAATTAGAGTTGATTCATGTGAAATATCCTCTCCTGTACATCCTTTGCAATTTCATCAGATGATCTCTTGCCGGTGGAAAGACTGTAAAGCCGCGCGACACGTGATATAGGAACAGATGATAGTTATGATCAAATTTAGTTTGTGATCTCGTCACAAGAAGATGTTGCCCTCTTCAATGCATTACAGGCTCGTGACTCGTCAGCGTTTGGTCACGTGACACTGCTACTTGCTGGAAAAAGTAGTTAGCTACAGGAAAAGCTACACTGTTTTAAAAGTTACTGTAAAGCTACTGAAAAATGTTGTTATGCTAGTAGCATCACTACTTGTAGCTAGCTACTCCACAACATTGTTTATTTGAATAAAAAAAATGTATAATTCATATACAATTTTATATAATAAATGTATTTATTTCTTAAACTTGTTTATTTTCATGTTTATTCATATTAATATAATTTATTCATAATTAATATTAAATTAATATAAAAGAAAAAATGTATTATTGTTTTAATTAATTTTTATTTAATTTTTTAATGTAACTTTCTTTTTTAATTGTGCAATTCACAGATATTGCAGTTTATCAGAATATGTTTTGTTCCCTAGAACATCATGTAAAGAGCTTGATTGTGCCGAACTCCTCTTTTTGGGGAGTGAAGTGTCCTCTCAAGATACAGTCCAGGTCTTGTTGCCTGATTCTTTCTTATACGTGCCTCTGGCTGCACTTCACTGCATCAGCCTCTGATTGCAATTCTCCTGTGCCTGGCCTGTCATTGTTTGAGTGCGCTGATGGGATTATGGGGGATTTGCTTTTGTTTTGGATGATTTAGGAGAGCAGGGAATACTTAAGCTTCAGCTGTGACAGCGAAACGCCTCTTCGGTGACCTCCTGAGCTCTTGTTGGTGTAATTGACCCTTTGCTAAGCACCGCCTTTTACTGAGCCAATCTTACTGAGCCAATCGTACCTTGGCAACTGTTGCCTTTTGTTCTTTTATTAATTGTATTGATTCTTTTATTGGTTAATCTTTTCATATGAGGTTTTTATTTTTGTATTTAACTCTTTAATGAATGTATCATATTTGATACTCGCATATCTGTTGCACACAATCTACTACATGCCTTCTGTCATCTGATTGAGAGTTTAAACTCTTTTAGCAAGTAAAAGGCCTTTTTTTAGTATAATTGTAATATTATATACTTTTTGCTCAGTTTGGCCTCTGAATATGAGCCTTGAATATGAGCTTCATATTCTCACTATATCATACATATAAGCTGTTAAAGTATCAAATATGCTACTCAAAATCATAATACATTTACTCTTTAAAATCTTTAAAGAAATGTTGAGAAATTCCTGCTGTGGTCTCTACACTTTCTGGCCATGTTACTGTGTACCGTCTAATAGCTTCTTTAAAGAAAAATGTTGGATGTAATGTTTTGCAATGTCAAAAGAATAATTTCCAAGAAGATTTAAATGAATTTGCTTCAGTAAAAACTTGTCTTATCATTAGTAATCAAAGGGGCGGGGCTTAGCGAAGGGTCAGTTCCTGCGCAGGACTGTGTCCCGGGGTGTTTTGATTGACAGGTCTTTTTGAGACGTTGCTCCAAGCGGGACAAAAGGAGAATGTTAGTGACCACAGCTGTTTGTCTGACAGCACGTCTGAGTCACACGGTCAGCATGCAGAAAGCAATGACATCATCGCCCTGCCCTGCCCCCAGCCCAGATGAATAGATGTGGAGAGCCTGAGTAAAGTGTTGCATCATTGTCCCAGCCGCCCCTTCACCCCACAATGCTAATGACTCCTCTTGTCTGTGTTGGAGTATTGGTTTTTAGATTTGGAGACACTGAAAGTAATTTTGAGAGATTTTCTTTCTTTCCTTTGTTGCTTGTGAAGCATCAATCATGTGTGCGATTTCATGGTTATTTGGCATTATTTGGAATGATTATTTGCATTTCCTCTGAGGACATGCCCCTGATAGATAGATAGATAGATAGATAGATAGATAGATAGATAGATAGATAGATAGATAGATAGATAGATATAGATAGATAGATAGATAGATAGATAGATAGATAGATAGATAGATATAGATAGATAGATAGATAGATAGATAGATAGATAGATAGATAGATAGATAGATATAGATAGATAGATAGATAGATAGATAGATAGATAGATAGATATAGATAGATAGATAGATAGATAGATAGATAGATAGATAGATAGATAGATAGATAGATAGATAGATAGATATTATTGAAATTCATCTTTCACTGCTTTGTTGCTTCTCTCTTTTATTTAATTTTTTTGAGCATCTTACCATTATTATAAGCCATTTTTTTACTTTGTTTGTCAAAACAGTATCTGAGGGTCTTTCAGACAACACACCAACTATTCATTTTGAAAATATTTTTTTTTACACATCCATAATGTAATTTATCATTGTTTGTCAATATATGTCTTCTTTTATTCCTCCGAAGGGATTTTAGATGAAAGGCAAAGTGATGCATCAATAAAACCTAAACGTAACTGAGACCACCTGAGATTTTCAAGAGATTTGGGATATAACTTTCATGAAACAAATACATGACAGTCGCTATGTGTGGCTGTCATTGGCATCAAGAGGGCAGCATTTTACTGATATCAAACCCACAAAGACTTCACTTTAAAACACATGGTTTGTTGCCACTCTGCAAGAAAAGCGTCTTACCACAAACTCATCTTGCTGATGTAAAACCAAGCCTTGTCCCATGCTTTTTATATTACCAGCTGAGCCCAGTGGCCCTGGCTATTGGCACAGATTTTTTATGTGGTCTTTAAAAGCTATTTTAGTCGTGAGAAAGCACTTCTGTGCTTGCAGTGTCATGGTACATTTACATGACAAAGGCTCAGAGAGTTAGAAGTGCTGTTTCAGAGCCCTCTGGGTCCGTCAGCCTCTCTAACCTCTCCCAGACACCAGCCCTGATCCGTTTTCACACTCGAGTAGATCCATATGCACTGAAACTGTTTTTATACCCCACAATGAATGAGAGTGATCTGATAGGCCTTGCACTGCATGACGGTTTTCTGTTTCACACAGCATTGAGAACGTCTTGAAAAGAGCCTGTGAATAGAAAAGCATATACTTAAAGCATGAGAGGGTCAGTAAATTTCATAATTTACTCACCCTTTATTCCTCACTGAATCAGAGTGTTGTTAACTGGAGATTCACTCTCCCCAGATCACTGAATCAGAGAGTTGTTAACTGGAGATTCACTCTCCCCAGATCACTGAATCAGAGAGTTGTTAACTGGAGATTCGCTCTCATCAGATCACTGAATCAGAGAGTTGATAAACAGAGATTCACTCTCATCAGATCACTGAATCAGAGAGTTGTTAACTGGAGATTCGCTCTCATCAGATCACTGAATCAGAGAGTTGATAAACAGAGATTCACTCTCATCAGATCACTGAATCAGAGAGTTGTTAACTGGAGATTCGCTCTCATCAGATCACTGAATCAGAGTGTTGTTAACCAGAGATTCGCTCTCATCAGATCACTGAATCAGAGTGTTGTTAACCAGAGATTCGCTCTCATCAGATCACTGAATCAGAGAGTTGATAAACAGAGATTCACTCTCATTAGATCACTGAATCAGAGAGTTGTTAACTGGAGATTCGTTCTCACCAGATCACTGAATCAGAGAGTTGTTAACCAGAGATTCGCTCTCCCCAGATCACTGAATCAGAGAGTTGTTAACCGGAGATACACTCTCATCAGATCACTGAATCAGAGTGTTGTTAACCAGAGATTCGCTCTTACCAAATCAATGAATCAGAGCATTGTTAACCGGGGATTCACTCTCATCAGTTCACTGAATCAGAGCATTGTAAACTGGAGATTCGCTCTCACCAGATCACTGAATCAGAGAGTTGTTAACCGGAGATTCATTCTCACCAGATAACTGAATCAGAGAGTTGTTAACTGGGGATTCACTCTCATCAGATCACTGAATCATAGAGTTGTTAACCGGAGATTCGTTCTCACCAGATCACTGAATCAGAGTGTTGTTAACCAGAGATTCGCTCTCCCCAGATCACTGAATCAGAGAGTTGTTAACCGGAGATTCGTTCTCACCAGATCACTGAATCATAGAGTTGTTAACCGGAGATTCGTTCTCACCAGATCACTGAATCAGAGTGTTGTTAACTGGAGATTCGCTCTCACCAGATAACTGAATCAGAGAGTTGTTAACCGGAGATTCGTTCTCACCAGATCACTGAATCAGAGAGTTGTTAACCGGAGATTCGTTCTCACCAGATCACTGAATCAGAGAGTTGTTAACCGGAGATTCGTTCTCACCAGATCACTGAATCAGAGTGTTGTTAACCGGAGATTCGTTCTCATCAGATCACTGAATCATAGAGTTGTTAACCGGAGATTCGTTCTCACCAGATCACTGAATCAGAGTGTTGTTAACTGGAGATTCGCTCTCACCAGATAACTGAATCAGAGAGTTGTTAACCGGAGATTCGTTCTCACCAGATCACTGAATCAGAGAGTTGTTAACCGGAGATTCGTTCTCACCAGATCACTGAATCAGAGAGTTGTTAACCGGAGATTCGTTCTCACCAGATCACTGAATCAGAGTGTTGTTAACCAGAGATTCGTTCTCACCAGATAACTGAATCAGAGAGTTGTTAACCGGAGATTCGTTCTCACCAGATCACTGAATCAGAGAGTTGTTAACCGGAGATTCGTTCTCACCAGACCACTGAATCAGAGAGTTGTTAACCGGAGATTCGTTCTCACCAGACCACTGAATCAGAGAGTTGTTATCAGCCCGAGTCCAATCTGAGTCTGTCTTTTTTTCCCATTCTCCCAAAATAGCTTATACTACTGTTCCAGCTATTAAAATAGTTAAATTTTCCATGTAATGGCAAAGTGATTATATTTAGTAAAACATTTTGTATTAATTTAATTTAGAAAAATATTTGGCCATTTTTTTGTTTGTTTAATATATGTTTTTGTTTTTGTAGTAAGATCCAAGCGGCTAGCGGCAGACAGTGAGCATACTGTATGTTTGATCAGTTTAGTCTTCTCAAAACATCAAGACTTCTATAGATATATAAAAAAATCTATTGATATAAAACAGTTCAAGCATATAACATTGTTTAAACGTTAACCTAGATAAATGTGTGCTATATCCAATATTTTGTGTGGAGGGTGATAGCTTTTTTTACTCAAAAAGTTAAAAGTAATAAATCCTTTGTAGCTGTAAAGGGTCTACTTTTATTTGTGTGGACTCACAATATTAACAAAATGTTGTGCTTTTATAATATAAAGAAATCAAACATGATGCACTTTCTGCCGCCTCGTCTTGAACAGGCACTCTTTACAAAAATGGACCAAAACTCAGTGAATACATGCCTCACAGATGTTATATATATAGATATATATAAAGCTATAAAATAATACTTAATAAAAAGAAAAAAAGAAAAGCAAAAACGCAAAAATTTCCATTACAGCCATAATCCGTAAAGATGCATTTCTCTCTAAAAGCGCATCTAATGAGGTGGCGAGTCAGGATCGGCAACTTCATCCTTGCAACACTGACTCAGAAAACAATATATTAGTAAATAATTCAAATATATATATTTTTTTATAGTTTTCATTTATATAAATGTTTTTTATTGTTTTTTTTTTTTTTTTTTTTTGCTCCACTTCTCAAGCTCTTGCTCTGTCCAGGCTGGACTTTTGCAATGCTCTCCTGGCAGGTCTTCCAGCCAGTTCTATCAAACCTTTACAATAAATCCAGAACGCGGCAGCAAGATACATTTTTAATGAGATGAAAAAATGCACATCACACCTCTTTTCATCAATTTGCACTGGCTACCAATAGCTGCTCACAAAAAATTCAAGGCATTGATGTTTGCCTACAAAACCACCACTGGCTCTGCACCCCTTTACCTAAATTCATTGCATCAGACTTATGTGCCACAAAATCACTTTCACATACTTTTAAATTAAATGTTTTGTAAACATTTTCAGTTTATTTTTAAAGCTTTAGTAATTGTTTTACTTTTTTTATTTCAGTTATAGTTTAAATTATTTTAATGCATCAAGTTAAACACAAATAAATTATAGACCGCAGCCAATCTGTCCATCAGAAGTTTTATCTCAGCGTCTCGTCTCTCATCTCTCTTTATCACTATAATAGTTAAGAAGGCATGCAGGCGTGTATCAACTTATAGCAATAATGTAAGCCTGAACCGTGGCTGAGCAAATTACAGCTTCATTCAGCACAACCCAACACTACCCATTACAGTTCAAGGACCGCTGGGTTACTTGCTTCCCCCGACACTGACTTGGAACATGCTGCTATATTTCAAGGCAACGGACAAGGTATTATTAGCCATAAATGCTATCGCGCCCTCATTCTCCGCACCACTGCTGGCCTTGCAGTATTTGCTGAGTCGGCTAAATTTATCTTCCCAAGATTTGCGAATTCCCAGCTCTCCTTTCATGCGCTTTAAACTCAAACAGACGGTGATGTGTCTTCCCGGCCTGGCATGTTCCAGCTCTGTACTTCCCCTTTTCTCACATCGCACATCTAGAAGAGGAACGTTCACATGTAAATGAGACATTTTACTCCAGCTTGAAGAAAACAATGTCCGCAGTGAGAAAAAGCTTGTGTTTAATTACACATAGTGAGACTCATTCATGACTGACTGAGCAAACATCTGGTTAAAACATTCTTTTTAAAGAAGGATTTTATGAACCATTTACACAAAACTTCTGTCAGTGAGGTGCAGTGATTACATTAAGACATTACTTCATTACTGAGAGCATGCATTTAGTTGATGGATTAAAAGTGAGAGTAGGGACATTAAAATGTTTCAAAAATATATAAATAAAATATAATCTGATTAAGTTGCAACTTTCGGAAACCTAATCAATCTACAACTATACTAATGAACTATATCACTTTGCAGAAGAGTTGTATTTATTTATTTATTTTGATAATAAATGTGACTATTTAGGGCTCAGCTGATGCAAGAAGAACTAAATGAGCTTTGCGAACCACAATCAATGGTTCTCCCTTTTACATGGAACTCCACAGCAACTCTAGCCATCTTTAAGAAGAGAGGGAGGGAAACAGGATCCCTGAAAGAGGAGAAAAAGACATGTCTAGAGAGTCTGTGGATTGTCGGCAGACAGACACATGGCCTGCAGACGTGCCGCTGTTGGCTTTAGGCTCATGACTCATAGAGTATGTCTGCTGCAGAGGGGCTATCTGTGTCCCGCTCCGGCTCGCCGGCCTGCTCTACATATGTCTGGAGCAGTGATACTTGATCCCAAAACTCCATCCAGAACAAGGCCTTCAGAATCTCAGCTGGAATCTGCCCCACATTTAGCTTTTTCTGATATCAGTGGGGTTTGTTATGGAAAGCATCACTGCAAAAACATGCTTTTTTTTGTACAAATATGGACAACGCATACAACAGTATGCACTAATATAACCATTCATTAAACAAATATAATATACCAAAAAAAATATGGTGCAAGTAAAATTAAATTATCTTGTAGTTACTGTAAATTAACTTGTAATTAATGTTGTAGTCTAGTGTATATTATAGTATATTGTTGTGAAATTGAAGCTCCAGTAATATTGCTTATTGAGGGTGACATAATTTTCTGTAGTGGTTGAAATGTTACTTTAGTGTGCTTATAGGTTTTTTCTTCTTTTTTTTTTTGGGGGGGGGGGGATTTTTTTTCAGTAAGATTTTTTAAGGAAGGCTTATGCTCATCAATGCTGCATTAATTTTAACGAAAATACTGTTAAACAGATATAATATGACATTTTTTCACTTCTTTTTGCTATAATTTAAAATACAATTTATTTCCGTGAGGAAAGCTGTATTTTCAGCATCATTACTGCATTCATCAGTGTCACATGATCTTCAGAAATCATTCAAAATAGATCTTTTGTAACAACAAGTTGAAATAGATATTTACTGTTAACAAATGTAAAGTTTGTATTTTTATTTATTTTTAATTTGAAAGGAATTAATACTTTTATTCAGAAAGGAGGCGTTAAATTGATGAAAAAGTGATAGTTAAGACATAAATTGTTGAAAGTTTCTTTAATGCTTTTTCTTTAATGTTTTTTAACAAATTATATATATGATACTATGAAGCAATTTGAAATTATTTAAATGAACTATATGTATTATATTAATAACAATAATAAATGAATAATGAATAAATGAAAAAAATAATAAAAATAAATAAATAGGCATTTCAAAACGATATATGTATGTAGATGTGTGTGTCAGCAGCTGCAGCTCGCGGCTCTGTTGTTTGGCTCTCAGGGACGGTCAAGGCTGCTGTGTCTGTGTCGGTCAGTGTTTTGAGAATCCAAGAGACTATGTTATCAGTTGCTTCACTCATTTCAAATTTTTTTTTTTCTCCATTTCTGTGATAAGTTGTAGCGCCTGTCTGTCTGTGCTACCATTGCCCACTGCTGATAAAGACGGCGAGCCTCTCGCTCTCTCAGGTCAGTTCGGATGAGAGGACGATGGAATTCTGCTCTGATCTTAACAGCATGTGGAGCTTGTGTGGACATGCTGAATGAACAGAGTCTGACTGCAGATTGTGCTCGATAAGTGAGAGCGGGATTAGAGAACAGAGTGTGTGTGTGTGTGTGTTGGGGGATGGTATAAGAATATGTGTGTTTATTTGGGTATAGGGGTGTGTGTGTGTGTGTTTATGGGGGATGGTGTGAGATTACATCACTGCTTCTCAAATGGTTTTGCTTCAGGACTCAGATTTCGCATTGGACATCAAGCAGCGACTCAGCACAGTAGGCTAATAGCACAAAAATCTTTTTTTTTATTACTGCAAAATGCATATGCACAATAATATGCAAATGTATTAACATGACACGGGCCGAAAAGGAAAACAGACCATTTTTAAATTGCAAGTGGAGTTCAATGGTTTCATAATTCAGCTAATTACTATGTTGATATTTAGTCTGTTGTTGATTTTTTCTTTCATTATTGCCGTTTATTTAAAAAAAGTGTGATTTTGCAACCGTTTATGAGAAAAGAAGTGGATACTTTGAGAACTTGTTGCCTGTTAGTATGAGCCTTTTTACAAAATGAAAATACTCTGAACTTCAGACGTTTAGAGATAAGAAGATAACCATTTAAAGTAAGTTGCACTCTGTTGAAATCTCCTCTGAAGCGCATTAAACAGCAGAAATAATCCATCAAAGCACCTGTCACTTCAGCCCACATGAAACTGTTGTGCTTATGAGCTCGTTTGAAGAGCAGTATTTCTTTTCCTGTACCTCTGTATCTGCAATAAAAATAAAAAAAAATCTGTTATATAATATTTTTATACAAATACAGCAATTCTTTTTCAGTACTACTGTAAAATTATATTACTAATGGAGGCTTTCTAAACAATAATGAAACACATTGTCGACTATTATATCTTGGCAGCCATTAATTCAGCACACAAAACCCATTGTGATTGGAACAAACCATGTTTATTTTCACTGCAAGTGAACCCGGATATTATTGCTGTTGTTTTTCTGTAGTTTTGTACATGTTATTTGAGCATGAGGGCATGTCACGCAACCTGTCTACTGCAAAGTTTGATTATATGTATGTCACAAACAAAAGACAGGAGAGGCATTTTCTCCTCTTTTTTTTTCAGTTATATTTATTTATTAAATTTTTTTTCACAATTTTTTTTTTTTGCAAGGTCCCTGTTTGTACTTATATTTCGTTTTGTTTTGTTTTATTTAAAAATATATGTTTTTCATGTTTGTGCTCAAATTTAATTTAATTTAATTTAATTTTATTTTATTTTATTTTATTTTATTTTATTTTATTTTATTTTATTTTATTTTATTTTATTTTATTTTATTTATAGTTTTTGTATCTGGGCCAGTTTTAAACATACACATTGTTTGTCTGTGTGTTTTAATTTCCTTTCTTTGCAAAATAGTGTGTAAATTATCATACTGGCCATGTATTGGTTAATAACAATATATGGCTTAATTGCTTATCGGTTTCAGCCAGACTGTCAATGTAAGTTCAGTTCATAAAGCACAGGCCTCATGAGCGCTCCAGTTTTCCAGTGTTTCCAGTCTTGCACGCTGGTGTAATCTGAGACTCCTCTGTAACACCTCCCTCTTTCCTTCTCCAGCAGCGAGTTTTGGGTTCTTGACAGCAATCTGCTCCCTTCACAATGAGATCCTTTCTGCCTACACAAATCTTGAAGTGTTACACAGTCAGATATCAGATAGAAGCTGCCGTGCATAACTTCATGTGAGACTGGAAGTCAATGCATGACAAATCAGACCTTCCTGCACTGGAAAGTTGAGGTGATTTCTGAAACGTTTGCAGTTATATGCACCAATATTAGTTTCCCTGATGGCCTTTGGCTCACCTTAAGCTTTTCAAAGCTGTCGGTTAAACGAAAATGGATTCAAGCAAGAGACCGACATCTTTTGTTTTAATTTGATTCTCGTTATTTATTTCTTTTCTTACTGTCTAACTTAGTTGCATTTTAAATTAGAACCCCATTATTTATTTATTTGTTGGACTTTGAGCCTGAATCTCATTTTGACCTGCATCATGAAATCAGTTTGTTACTATTTAGTTCTCAGAAAGAAGAAAAACCTCTTTCCATGTCCTGATGAGGATATTCATATGAAAGAAGTTGTGTTTGGGGTCCGATTAGGAGTGTGAATCAATGCGTGCTCTCAGCGGGGGATTTCTGCGATCTAAAAGCGTTGTACCCTGAAGGCCTCGGTTAACCCTATAACACTAGGGTTGTAATGTGACCAAATAACTCTTAATGCTTGCAAAGCCAAAAATAGTTTTTGCTGTCCTCAGCTCTTTAATGGGAGACGGTGTACAGTGAAGGTCACATCGTTCCCTTTTCGAGGGAAGTCGGTTTTGCAGTGAGATAACGTTAGTTTTTTCCCAGACCTCCCTGATGTTTTAACTATACTCCTTTATGTGGCTATTTTATCAGGAGTTTTTATTAGAATAGGGAGCTTTTTCTGCAGGGAAAAAAAACCACTGATCGAGTTCCCAAGGCCAGAGAAGGATGAGTCTAAAGAAGGACAGATCTCGCGTCGAGACACACACGGACGTCGTCCCTCGACGGAAGGCAGACTCCAGAGTCTTATCGTAGACTTAAAAGAGCAGACATTAACGTTCACTAACTTCACCGCTACAGCTGTTTATTTACAACAAACGTCACTGCGATCTGAAGGTGTACGGATTCAGAATGAATTTCCACGCCAGAAGAGTCACGCTGCCTGCTATCACGCCTCTCTGCCTGCCGAAAAGGGTACAAACTTTTTTGTGTTGTTTTATTTTATTTAATTTTTTACAGAAACATCGCATTAATTGGTTATGGGACAGATTTTAGAAGTGTTTGACAGTGTTGAACAATAACAAACTGTATTTTCTCAGTTGTTTGCCTTCAGACTGCAGTTACAGCAATGTTTTGTCTCTTTTCTGCCTTTATTTTCATTTTTGTGAAGGAGAAAAAACTAAACAAAGTCTTGGTTAGTCATCTGACCATCAGTCATAATTTCCTGTTGTGTATAACTAGGTGAACACTTCCAGTGAAACGTTTATATTATATTATATTATATTATATTATATTATATTATGTTATGTTATGTTATGTTATGTTATGTTATGTTATGTTATATTATATTATATTATATTATATTATATTAAAATATATTATATTATAAAAATTATTTGAATTAAAACTAAATGATTTTTTGGTCACACTTTATTTTAGGGTCCAATTCTCACTATTAACTAACCATTAGCTCACTCAATATTAACTATGACTTTTGCATCAATTAACTCCTTATTTGCTGCTCATTAATAGTTTATAAGGTAGTGTTTAGGGTATTGGGTAGGATTATGGATGTCATGCATTATATGTACTTTACGAGCACTAATAAACAGCCAATATGTTAATAATAGACATGCTAATAAACAACTAGTTATCAGTGTTAATTGGACCCTATACTAAAGTGTTACCATTTTTTTTAATTTAATATAATATAATATGTAATTAATGTATTTATAGAATATATGTATTTATAGATTTTTTTAATATATATATATACAGTTTGTGATATAATTGGTATGTAAAATAGTAGTGTTAATAATATTATGGTCCATCATATGTGTTTGTGTGTGTGTGTGTATGCGTGTGTATGTATAATATATATATATATTATATAATATATGTATATATGTATACACACAATGAGTACGGAAAGTATTCAAACCCCCTTAATTTTTTTTCATTCTTTGTTATATTGCGGCCATTTGCTAAAATAATTTGTTATTTATTTTCCTCATTAATGTACACACAGAACCCCATATTGACAGAAAAACACAGAATTGTTTACAATGTTGCAGATTTATTAAAAGAGAAAAACTGAAATATCGCATGGTCTTATCTTAAGTATTCAGACCCTGTGACACTCATATATTTAACTCTGGTGCTGTCCATTTCTTCTGATCATCCTTGAGATGGTTCTACACCTTCATTTGAGTCCAGCTGTGTTTGATTATACTGACTGGACTTGATTAGGAAAGCCACACACCTGTCTATATAAGACCTTACAGCTCACAGCGCATGTCAGAGCAAATGAGTATCATGAAGTCAAAGGAACGGCCTGAAGAGCTCAGAGACAGAACTGTGGCAAGGCACAGATCTGGCCAACGTTACAAAAGAATTTCTGCTGCACTTAAGGTTCCTAAGAGCACAGTGGACTCCATAATCCTTAAACGGAAGACGTTTGGGACGACCAGAACCCTTCCTAGAGCTGGCCGTCTGGCCAAACTGAGCTATCGGGGGAGAAGATAGCATTTTCCCATATTGATCACTTCATAGTTTTGACAACTTTACTCTTGTTGTAATATGAGGAAACGAGTCATAATGAAGAAATGAGCAGGTGTGTGCAAACTTTTGACTGGTTTTGTCCCCTGCTAATTCTTTCAACTATTCATACTTGGTTTTTGATTGATTTCAAAACACTGATGCTAGTAAAAAAGAAACTCATTCATATCCAAAACTATTAAGTTGCATTTATGTCAAAAGATTTCGCCATCTATCATAATGTCAGTGTAGCAACATTCCCTGGAAAATCACTTTTGGAAGTAGATCCAGTTCATTGCAGGCAATAGCTTGTTTTATATGAACACAATCTTTTCTTTTTGCATATGAATATAGAGCAGCATTCTTCTTTACACCTGTAAATGTCACTGATCTCCTCATCGCTGTTGTCATCACCCTATCCGCTGCCAAAAGACGTACTCTCAGCACTCAGTCGGACAGCCTCATACCCAACTGAGATGAGCGAAACAATGGCCTGACTGTAGTGTGCTGGCCAAAATACTGCAAATCTGACAGCTTGTGGAAAAAACTTGTCTGGAAGTGCTCTTGGAAAAGCCACGGTGATAAAATGACATTAGTGCGAGAGCTGAGGAAAGGTCAAGCACAATGCTGGAGGTTTGTTTAACATGCTGTGAGCGACTGTCTGAAAGTCTTCATATGCATGATTGTGGAAGGCAGTTGCTTGCCAAGTATATTGCTTGTGAGTGGTATTTGTATGTAAACGTGCTTCTAGCATGCATAAAAGGGTTTACACTTTAACTCCTCAAAATTTCAACCACCTAAGGGTTTATGTTTTGTTGTCCAGACGTTGCTGTGCAATTCAGAGTCCGTTAAAGGAATAGTTGAGCAAAAAAATACAATTACATCCCAGATGTAAATAAGTTTGTTTGTTCAAAGGAGAATGTTTGGAGAAATGTAGCATCACATCACTTGCTCAGCAGTGGATGCTCTGCAGTGAATGGGTGCCGTCAGAATGAGAGTCCAAACAGCTGATAAAAACATCACAATAATCCCCAAGTAATCATCTAACTAAACTAATCCCCATTTTTATTTTTGGATAAACTATTCATTTAACCATGACAAATGTACTATACGTGCACATTTTACGCACCATGACTAAAAGAGATTGCACTTGAGTATTTAAAGACTTTTCAACATTTCAGTTTAATTTTTGTTACTGGCTGCAGTGGCATGTTGACGGGTCTAATTGGTTTGGTTTGAGTTGGGACGGCTGGACAAGGACATTTTACTCGGTGACTTTCAAATGCATTTTTAAAAGCTGAATTATTTTTAACTTGTCATGCTGCCTTTGAAACACTCTCTTGACACACTGTGTGCATGACATTGCAGCTCATTTGCATAAAGCTGAACTCTGCTTAACTCTGTCGCATTTCCAAAGGTTGCTGTCACTTATGTTGCGCTAATAGCAAACTCTCAGTGAAAATGAATGACATGATGTTCAACAGTGTAGTTATCTATCTATCTATCTATCTATCTATCTATCTATCTATCTATCTATCTATCTATCTATCTATCTATCTATCTATCTATCTATCTATCTATCATCTATCTATCTATCTATCTATCTATCTATCTATCTATCTATCTATCCGTCCATCCATCCATCCATCCGTCAATTCTAGTCTTTCAAATGAGATCCAATTGTGTTTAATTATTTCTTTCTTTAATTTTAATTTAAGGCGGTTAGTTCTAGGTAAATTAGGGAGATTGTAAATCTAAAAAGTAAAAACGTTAACTTTTGTTAATAATTTTGTACATTGACCAACTATTCATGAAGTGTGCAAGTTGAATGCCATTTTTGGTGAACTTTACTGGAATTTTATATTTAATATTTTAAGCTTATAGAGAATGACCGCTTTGCTTTTCAAATGTACAGTGAAAATCACATATATTTACTTGTAAATGCATCAGAAATGGAAAAGATGAAATGTAAGAATTGATACGAACGAGATAAACTGGATGGATGATGGATGGAGGGAACGCGAGGTAGTGTTTCTGATAGCGCTGCAGCTGTGGAAGAGCAGTTCAAGGTTCATTCACTGGTCTTCATGTTCCCGTCCTTGAGTCAGTGAATCTCGTTCCGTCTTTAGTCAGGTCACAATATTTATTGAGTGCACATGCACCATCTCACAATCACAATTACTAGTGAGGAACCCAGGCTTCCCAGGTTAAGTTACATTACAGTTAACCATTTCCTGTTTTATATGCAAATTTCTAAGGCCTCTTAATAATCAACATGTTTAAACCCGTCCTGGAAAACTGTTGTACACAATCTACTACATGCCTTCTGTCTTCTGATTGATAGTTAGTATGCTTTTATAGTGAATGAATGCTCTTGTGACTCTCATCTTTTGTGGTGTCTAGCAGTTGACTACAAGTACAAGACTACAAGTCTGTGGTGTGACTTATTTGAAGATCACATTTCCCCTTGTAGTGCATTGTACCGGCCACTCTTGAACTTTACCATCCATTACTCATTTACCTTTAAGGACTGTTTGTATTTACTCTGATAAGGGAGCTGTAAGAATCCTGCTTGTTTTATTACCTTGTGAGTTTAGCAGGTTAGGTCCGGTGAATGCTTGTCAGGGAGATTTATAGAGCTGGTTTTCGCGAGGGGTTTTCTTCCTCCTCTTTTTTGTGGCTTGTAGGTCTCTCTTACTGATTAAACAGTGGATCGTTTACCTCATTTGGAGATGATGTCACTGTGGGAGGCTGTGATTGGCTGAAAGGCTTGCTAACCCCAGCCCTGCTGGGGAGCACTGACCTCCTTTTCCTCTCTGAAAGAGGACTGGCGTGTCCTCCCTACCAATCTGCCTTTCACACACACTCTCTCAACCCCCATCTAGTGCTCTTCCCATATACCTTACAGGGTCATTCCTGCTCCACAGACCCTTTTAACTCTGCAACTTTGAAGAAACTGATATGCTTGTCTTGTAATTTAAGGACATATTTTGATAAGCGTGTATAGTAGACTTTATGACTGTTGTTTACATAGTGACAAGAAGATGATCAGAATGTTTATTGGGGGTAAAGCTTTTATCTACCTTTTGATATTATCAAGCTGATTTGTGTAATTTGATCAGACAGGGTGGAGTGCACACATCGGATCTATTGATAAGGCTCTCTGATGTCCGTGCTGTTGATTTCCCACTTGAATGATGTCACTTCCTTGAGGATGATGTCATTTTGGAACTGCCGTTTGTTATTTAAAAGGATTTTTATGAAAGATTGACAGAATGGAAATTGAGGACACATGAAAACCCTATAAATCAATTATCAATTAACACAATATTCCACCGCCCCCCCCTCACAAAAACATGTTTCTGTCATTATTCAATCGCCCTCATGTCTATCCATACCTTGTTTGTTACTTTTTGTCATGCAGATCTTTCCATGCAGCATTGATTGTAACTCCACAAAGAAGTACCTTAAAAGTGGCATAAGGATCAAATAAAATCTGTCCATGTGGATTGTGCACTTTATTCCAAATCTTCTGAAGTCACGTGACAAAAGGTCAAATCTTATTGTCCTCTTTGTTGTGATTCAAGCATTTTTTTTTTAAAATCCAAACTTTTAGGTGTCTGAAATAAAGCTGAAATAAAAATATAAATAGATAACTTTATTTTGCACCAAAATTACAACAAGTAAATCTAAGAGAAATAAATAAATAAAGCTAAAAACCAAACAAACAAACTAATTAACATGACAAAACCACTTAGCATAATTACTAAAACTAAACTAAAATTAAATGAAGACTTAACATAAAAAATTCTGCTAATTCAGAATAGTAAAAAATACTATTAGCCTAGTATATACTGTAAATAATACTAAAATAACACTTCACAACAAAATATGATTTAGTATCATTTTTTAATAGTTTTGAGAACTGCAGCAAGATATATATATATATATATATATATATTAAAAATGTTATCAACTGCTAGTAAAAAAAATTCAGTAATCGAAATGAAGCTAAAATGAAATAGAAATATTACATGGGAAATATTACTTAAAGGAAAAGAACTTAAACTGAAAAAAGTGTAAGCTGAAGTACTAAAATTACTAAAAGTAAAGCTGAAAAATACAAATAGAAAAATTAAATAAAAAAAAACATTAAACCTGACAAAAGCACTTTAATTGCTAAGACTTAGACTGAAATTAAAATATACTGGAAATATATAAGTTAATATAAATTAAAGCTAATTCAGACTATTACAAAATGTTTATAAGACTAACGCAAAGAGGGAGACATTTCTTCAACAGCATACAGGTGTGATAAATAATGACAGAATTTCATTTTATTTGCACTACACATGTAATATTGTGATTAAACTGAACAAGTGAATATTATTTTTTTCCTGACATACATGGTGAGGACATGAAAATCCACCTCATATCAGAAGTGTCACTCACTTTCTCTCTCCCTCTCGCCCTCCACCCTTCAGCCCGGGTCGACCCGTCGGGTCTGGCGTTTAACCAGCGCTTTTCTAATTGCTTGCTGGGATTTATGTGAAGGGCAGGGGCCTGTCAAGACTGTGTGAATAGGTAGGTGGGGCAAACCCTCCCCTCCCTCCCCCTCCGGTGTGTGTGCGGGGGGCAGCCAGATAAACAGTGGCAGGTGATTGGCCAGAACCATGGTGACATGCAGCAGCGGAGGCTGCACTGAGCCGCTCTCTCTAATTACCTCATTTGAGCTCGTCTGCAGACAGAGAGAGAGAGAGAGAGAGAGAGAGAGAGAGAGGAAGCTCGCTGCTCCCCGGCAGATACTTGCATTTATGTTTTATGTTCACTCAACTCTTGAGAAATGCTGTGCACTCAGGCCTACATAAGCTGCCGAGCTTGTCTCAAATCACAGCCCTGCCTGCCGCCCAGCACAGGGGTAAGTTGCTCTGAAACAGCAATTGATGTGTGCTTTTCTTGTATGTGTGCGTGCGAAATCGATGCGATCTGTTGGAGGGCTGCTCTGCTTCTCTGTGGGATCATTTGAGAGCGATTTCCAGCCTTAAAACAAGGTATGGGAGATGATATAGAGTTCTCCAGCCTGTAGGGTGTCTGCGTTTGAGGTGTAGCAGGGAACTAAAGCACCGATGAAAGGGAACATTCATGACTTCTTCTGCAGCACAGGCTGTGTGCACTTTGAATAAGTGTGTTGTTGCATACTGTATGTAGGACATGAAGTGAAATCGAGCACTCGTGGGATGGTAAAGGAGTGTCACTTTATCTGATAAAACGGCAGTGTGACAAATAAATGTGCATGTAAAAATGTGGCTGTGTTCGAAATAACATAGTAGCTTTCTATTGCAAAACTGAGCTGAGCTGGATGATGACATCACTCAATTCAATGATGAACTGCCTTTAACTGTCATTTTGCATTATTGACACACTGTTTTCCTAATGAATGTTGTTCAGTTGCTTTGACACAATCTATTTTGTTTAAAGCGCTATATAAATTAAGGTGACCTGACTTTCTTCTGCTCTTACTATTGCTGCAGTATGTATTGTGTATACCGTGCATATGTGATTGTTTTTTTTGACCTACAGTGCTAGATATGCTAAAATGTTCAGTATACAACAGAGCTTATATGGGGTAATGTATCCCACAATACAGTGCTCTTGATTTGAACTTCTGTTTTCGGTTTGATGAATGAACCTTAAGTAATATCAGCATTTTTAAACATGTCTTTTCTGCCAAAACGTAACCTGTTTTACACAAATTGAAAATAAATAAATAAATAAGGATGGGTGGCATTCGCAAAATTTTACGTGCAAATTTATATTCTCAAGTGATCTATCTATCTATCTTTCTCTATCTTACATTGATAAAAATCATTATATTAAAATGATTTCTGAAGGACACTGTGACACTGCAGACTGGTGTAATGATTCTGTAAATTCAGTTTTGCATCACAGAAATGAATTAAATCTTAAAATATATCCAAATAGAAAACAGTTATTCGATATTGTAAAATCTTTTCAAAAAATTCCTGATTTTAATGTATTTTTTTGTGCAGCCTTGGTAATCACAAGGGACATCTTTTCAAAAAAACGTAGAAAATCTTAACCCCAAATCTTAAATGGTAATTTGTTTTATTTATTTAGTTCGCAAGCAGTAAGTTAGTATTAGTTAGTAGATTTATTTTCTGCTGTGTTGCAGGTAATAAAAGTGTACAGTGAAGACAACACCAGTCGTGCAGTGGAGGTGCCCAGTGACATCACCGCCCGGGACATATGCCAGCTGTTCATCCTGAAGAACCACTGCATTGATGACCACAGCTGGACCCTGTTTGAGCAGATCCCACATCTTAGTATCGGTAAGCTTCTCAACAAGAAAAAATGCATAATGCACAACATAAACTGAATATTTTTGGTACATTGACACTGAATATAATGCAGGCAAACATAAAAGTCACATTGAAAATATATCAATATTTAATTGAAACTGGAGGATGCACATTCTATCTATCCATCCACACACACACACACTGATTCGCCATTACTTTCCTCGATGCATTGAGAAGAGTTCATGAGCGCAGTAGTGATGTCTGATTTATAGATTACTTGTTCTTTGAGTTGAATCAGTTGATCCAGTTCACAAATCCGGTCTGAATGATTCATTCATGAGTCAATTAGTCTCTTAGTTCCAGCTAGATCAGAACTGATTCACATGCATTATTTAAACACAAGTTTCCAGAGCCGGTTTCCGTCTGCTCACATTCTAGCACGCTGTTCCTCGTCCCGGGGTTAAAGATGCAGCCTGCATTATTTATCTTCTCGGGAACCTGTCTCATTGCAGGAGTTTCAGTGCTAGTGCGAACACTTGGCAGGACCTCCATGCAGAACAAACCAAAGTGGGATCTTGAAACATGCTATTCCCTACTGAGTGAAACCACAGAATTGTTGATTATTTAAAAATTGTATTTACATTTTAACATTGAAGTGACATATTTTAATGCACTTTTTATTGGGTAATAACATTAATAGAGATGCCGTGTTTGATTGAGCTGTGGGATATTCATACTTTATGTACATACAGAAACAGAATAGATGTTGTTTAATGATCAACAAAGAAATAACAAAAGAGGAAATGTAATGCAATGCATCTTTTTATGCACATAAACCGGTTTTATTACATTCAAGTTTAAACTTTTACTGTAAACAGTGATATTATCAACAAGTTGATATGTTCAAATGTTTTTCCATTACTTTAACTGATCAAACTTGAACTTGATTTTTAAGTTAGTGTAATATAATAAAAGTTTAAATTAGTTTGTTGTTTGACTAAAATGACTTAAATCAGATCTGATATCGCTGACTTATGACTATATACTTCCATTGTGCTCAGAAAACTATTTATTAAAAACAGAATTGCTACATTTTGGTGTTCTCAAGTTTTCAACAAAATATATCAATATTTACGGAGTAAAAATTCTGCCACACAGTGCTGAAATTTGATCAGAGAGAATCATTTACTGTGAATTACACATCTGTCTATGCAAACAATTGCTAAAGAATTGGTATGTTTTATTTTTTAAATAATTTTTATTATTTTATATATATATATATATATAAAACAAGAACCATTTAAAAAAAAAATTAATATATATATATATATATATATATATATATATATATATATATATATATATATATATATAATTTTTTTTAATTGTTCTTGTTTGTTCTTGTTATAAAGCAGGAATTTTGACTCTTGGATAATTTTTATTGCTTAATTTGTTGTTTGACGAAAATGTCTCCAAATGATTGTCTTGTAAGCCTTTACACTCTATTGAGATATATTGAATGTCATCAAAAAGGCTGAACATGTAGATGTTAAGCTGCAGGTGAAACCAAGAACTGAAGAGAAACAGCATGGAGATGACGTATAGCTCATTTGGTCAAAGCCAATGCAGATCTGTCTGTTCACTGCAGTAACGTTGTGGGAATTAATTAGTATGACATAACAGCATCCTAACTCTTCCAGATGGCTGCTTCGAAACAGATGCTTTCCATTCAGTCATTAAACATGCATTTAGGGTTGCAGGAGCTGAATAATATTTCATGATAAAGTGGAATAACGAACTCTCCCACACATCCCTCTCATTACTGTTGAAGGTTGCTCATTATCAAGGCATCATTTTTGAAAAGAGTGTTAATAATTAATCCGTCAAGCCCACGGTGCAGTGGGACGGTGAAACAAATGAGGGCAGTAAAATCTCATATTATTCATTCAACAAATTGTTAGGACTCTAGATTCTGATTGGTTAAGCTATATTTAAATTAATAAAATGCAGATAAACACACACCTGTAACTGCATAATAAAGTATTTCTATTGTAATATATTTTAAAATGTAATTTACTTTATTTGATTCAAAGCTGTATTTTCAGCATCATTACTCCAGTCTTCAGTGTCTTCAGAAATCATGCTAATCAATAAGCTGATGAAACATTTCTTATTATAAGTATAGAAGGTTCAGAAGAACGGCATTCACTTAAAAATAGAAATACAGATTAATATACTTTTGTAACATTATAAATGCCTTTTCTGTTACTTTTGATCAATTAAAAAAAAAAACTGATCAATTTTTTTCATAATCTTTCATCAAAATCTAATAATTCACTTTTCTTAAGATACAAAGTCCCACCCTACATTTCTTTTTTTGTTAAATATCCACTTTTAATTGCATTATGTTAGTAAATAGGTTACACATTTTACTTTATGTTCTTTAATGCACATATTGTGCTTTAGTGCACGGTTCATAAATTCATAAGCATGTACTAAACTGACTCTTGTTTGTGATTTCCAGAGCGAACCATAGAAGACCATGAGTCGGTTATGGAGGTTCAGTCCGGCTGGGGAATGGACTCACACTGCTGTCTGTACTTCAGGAAGAATTATGCCAAATACGAGTTCTTCAAGAAGCCTCTTGTAAGTGTGTGTGTGTGTGTGTGTGTGTGTATCAGGATACATGCAGCCCTGCTAATGTATAATTGATTTGCTGAGGTTTAGCCAAACATCCAGGGTTACCTATTCAAGGTCATTAACGATTGAAACAGAGTCACATGATAGGGCTCTTTAATTGTACTGGTTAAGAATTCAAGGTAATGCCTAAATAATCAAGTACAGGTCACGAACTCCTGTGATTTTAAAGGTCACGGATCCTAATACCAGATTTAACAAAGTGGTTTCTTTTGTAAAATCTATAAAAGGCTCTGACAGATTTCATTGAAGTGGGCGACAGATCTCTATCACAGAAATAGACAGCAAACAATAAAAACTGATATGACCTTTACTTAAAAAGTTGGAGATCGTATTTATACAGTATGTGGGTCATTGCAGGACTTTTTCCCAGAGCACATGGTGTCTATATCCAGTGAAACCAATGGAATCATGAACCATTCACAGCTTATACAGGTGAGCATCTTCATCTCATGCTATTATTATTATTATTATTATTATTATTAAAGGAATACAGAGATATTGTTTCTTCCGCTAGCTAGTTCTTTTGGACATAATACAGGCACATTCACAATGTGGATGTAGCTTCACACATAAACTAGAAACAAATGTTTTGTTAAAGCGTTCAATTCACAAGCATATGTGTCATCCAATCAGGGTTGGTTATATTTTCTCTCTAAAATAAAAAAATGAAAACATACGATTTGGTAAATCAATAAATAAACATTTGTTTCAAGAAAATGAGGACCATTAAGAGTTTTTTCTTTTGTGGCATTTTAATTAATTAATTTATTATTTATTTTAATTATTATTATTTTTAAATTTATGCTTATTTATATTACAAACACTCTGTACCAAAATACATTTTACATTATTTTAATTTGTGTGTGTGTGTGTGTGTGTGTATATATATATATATATATATATATATATATATATATATATATATATATAATTTCATTTAATTTGTTTAATTAAATAACGCTATTTATTATTACTAATAATTTCTTATTGTTGCTTTAGTATCACTTTTAATTATTATTTTGATTTAATATTTTTTTTCAGTTTTCATTTAAGTCATTTTGTTGTTTGTTTTTATTATTATTATTTTTATTTTTAAAATAAGTCTATGTAGTGTTTATTAATATTAATTCAGTTTTAGTTAATTTAGTACATATGATTGCAGTTGAGAAATGTTGCCTTGGCCACTTGCTAAAATATAATGTTATTATATTTATTATTTGTTATTTTTTATATTTGATTTCAAATTTTTTTTTAATTGTTTAACTGTAATAACCCTGATCGATGGATAAATTCAGGTTGTATTAATAATAATAATTAAATGAATAACTAAAGGTCATGCATTATTATTATTATTGTTGTTGTTGTTGTTCTCACTGTCATTTTCACTGTAACTGATTGAGAATATTTTTGTTTAGGTTGATTATTTTTTTTTTTTTTGTAAGTTTAAGCGTGTCGTATCTGATGTTTCTCCTGCAGACCTTTCTCAGCTCCAGCTCTTGTCCTGAGATTCACGGTTTCCTTCACGCCAAAGAGCACGGCAGGAAGTCCTGGAAGAAGTTCTACTTTGTGTTGAGAAGATCGGGACTCTACTTCTCCAACAAGGGCACATCGAAGGTGGGTGTAGATGGGTCACGTCCTGCTCGCGGTTACTCACTAAAACTCTCCACCTCAGATCTCAGTGCCACAGAGTCAGCGGGGATCAGCTTTAATCGTTCACAATACCACTTGCTCTTACTGTGAGAATCTCTTGAAGGTGAGCTGCGTGTCTGAAATGAGTCTTGAGTTATCACGGGTTCGTTCAGGTGCTGGTTCTGACTCTTATCTGATGCAGCCTCATTACTAGATGAGATAGTGAGATCTAACAGTGCAGCTTTATGTGGCTTAACTCAGTAAAACTGGTCGAGCCGGATTTTGTGTAACACTCCTGGTATGCCAAGAGCTGAACCCTTCAAAGTCACACAACAGGTGAGCTGTGTACTCGCACACTACTGTGCCAGCCTGCTCTGTTTTTTTTTTTTTTTGTATTTACCACAATAGAGCTTTTGTTCAGGATACAAGGGGAGCTCGCTCTCCACTTCATGATATAACTCTCTTAAAACACTTTTCATACTCACATTACTATATTTATTGTGTCCACAAACACTGGGTATACTGTATATGCATCCAAGAGATTTGTTTTTCAGCACACTTAAGCATTTGTGGATTGAAAAGCGTTGTCTTTGTTTAGGCACGTTTGCATATAAATGTGCCGGTATTGAAGAAAAACGAAAAACGAAAAGTGATTTAATTTAGCCAAGCAGTTTTGTTGTTGTTTTTGTTTTTTATTTTTTTGTGTGTGGTTTTGGTCGTTAAATTTTTGTGTCAAAGGTGAAAAGAGTTGTGCTAGTTTGTGAATTCACACCTTTTCAGTCTGTCTCTGTCAGTTTGGAAACAAACCTGGCTTTTTGGGGTTTTCTCTCTCTCTCTATCTTTTTTCTTTTGGCTCTCCTCACTAGCGGTGTTGCTGAGATAAAGCTCCTGCCGTTACAACACGTTTCCATGCTATCTCTCGCCACGGTTTTGCATATTACAGCCTCGGTGTAACTCAAGCCAGCAGCCGTAGTCTCTCTTTGAGCTTGCAACCTTCATTTAGACTTCAAACATGTAAAAAAGCAAAGAAATGTTCTTCAAATCCACTGAAGATACTCTTGTACTTTTGATAACCAATTTGAAAGCATGTGAGAGTGTAAATAAGCAGCAGAAGTGTAGCCAAAGTGAACCGGATTTTTAAAAAAAAACTATTTTTGATTCCCAGTCCCTCCTCATGTGAACAGGTCAAGTCTTTTGTCTCTAGGAGTCTGTGAAGACTCACACATTATCTTCTCTATATCAAATTCCAGTCCTGACGGTCTGTCAGATGCCTGAAAACTCGCCAGTTTAATGGTCCATGTAGCAATAAATAACAATGACACATATTTTGGGTGTGAATTCCTATTTTAATGTTGTATTCCTGTTATTTTCTCTTTTCTAAAGGAACCCAGACACTTGCAGTTCATTGCAGAGTTCAGTGACAGTGACGTCTACACGTTATTATCTGGCAAAAAAGTTTACGGCGCCCCGACAGACTACGGCTTCTGTGTGAAGGTAATTCAATGCAGGGACTTTCAGCCACTTTCAGTCTTCAGATTGCACAGTGTTTTGACTTTTTGCACAGACTTTATAATCAGTCTTACTGTAATACTTCAGTATACAGGACTGCAGCAGTCAAGGTCAGTGTTACCAATGGTTTTATGATTTATTAAGCATCATTATGTCTCAGATTTATTGTTTATTGTGGGTTATATAAAACTGCCACCCAACAATCTCTCTGTAACTTTGTAATGTTTCTTTCGAGTTAAAGCATTGATCTCTGCTCTCACATGCATGCAAGGTCAAAAACACTTTCATAGTTTTATAATATGCATTTATTTTTACCTTATTTGCTCAATGACTCCCAAACGATTCACTCAATGATTCATTTTTCCAAACCCCTCCTTTGTGTGATGCTAATATGTGGTAAATGATCTGATTTAATTTCCATTTCATAATAAAAGCTGAGTTTGTGAGCGCAGTGCTGCTTTGTTTACAGCCGTTACCGGGGAAACGGTTTGTTTACCCTTCCAAAAGTGGCACCTAGTGGTGAAGAATGAATTTGCATTTTCATTCAGACCAACGGAAGTGAAGTTAAAATGAGATAAAGTCTGCACTGAAATGGAAATAAGAGACATATATAATAAATGGGGCAAAGTAAAATGAGTGCACAGTATCAGTCAGCATTGACAGAGATCTGTGTGATGCATTTCTAAATCTGAGATTTAAAGGGAGTGCACGGTCAAATCCATTCACAAAAGGTCAGATAAAGATCTGAGCTATAAAAAGGAAAACTGAGCTATAAAGTGTTGATGTCTCCTCATATCCAGGCCAGCAAGTTGAATTCTGCACGTGATCTGAAACTGCTCTGTGCGGATGATGAACAAACCAGGACGTGTTGGGTTACAGCCATGCGCCTCTTCAAGGTGAGGACTGCCTCTCTCTCTGACTCTCCGTAAGGTTTGTCTCCATCGTATCTCTCAGTGACAGTGGTCCTGCTGAATCCTCAATCTGAGGCTCTGTGTTAAAATGCACACCTGACAAAAAAATTGCAACAACAAGGCAGCCAGAAGTCTTTCATTTTCAACTCGATTTGCCGATTTCTGCCAACATAAGTGGCAAAGTGATGTGAGTTATTTTTGTTTATATAATGCATATCCATTGCTAAGGTTTCTATACGATAATAAAAAAAACAAATGGAATAATTCAGTTCAGTCCTTGTGAAGCAGTTTAAACCTATTTTTATTTATGAGGTGTTGTACAGTTTTAGAAGCAGCATTTAGAATAAATGTTTTTTGTTTTTTTAAAGGCTCTTTTGCGTGCAAAGACGGTATTTATTCGATCAAAAATAAAAACTCTGAAATTGTGAAATAATATTACAATTAAAATGAACTGTTCTCCATTATTATATATTTGAAAATGCTATTTATTCCTGTGATGCAAAGCTGTATTTTCAGCATCATTACTCCAGTCTTCAGTGTCACATGATCCTTCAGAAATCATGCTAATATGCTGATTTGATGACCAATACATTTTTTCTGATTTTTATTAATATTGAAAACAGTTAGAAAACAGGAAACTTGCATTTTTCAGGATTCTTTGATAAATAGAGTTCAAAAGAACAGCATTTGTTACAAAATATATATTTTTGTAACAGTATACAGTACATGTGTTTGAGCAATCTAATGCATCCTTGCTGAATAAAAAAAAGAATTTGTTAAAAAAAAAAGATTTTGTCTCATTAATGGTTTCAATGTAGTTATTTATCTCCAATTAATAGCTGTAATGTGTATGTTTCTTTATTTTCAGTACGGCATGCAGCTTTACCAGAACTTCATCCAGCCCCATCAGAAGCAGAAGAGTTCTCCAATGGTGAGCCACAAACTCTCAGTCCATAATCTGTCATGTATGTTCGGCACAGCAGAAGTTTTAAACCACCGAGAGGTGCTACGATAACCATAAACACACGTTACAGTGGAAACATCACTGAAATACTCTCATTTTTGCTCATTACTTCTTTGGTAAGTTTATTTTTCATTAGAAAGCACTTCATTGTTTTAAAAGAAACTTAAAACTCAAGAAGGTTCATGGCTAAAAATTCAAGATGTATGTAAAGTTCAGAAATATAACAACGGTTACTTAAAATTAAGATTTGTTTCCTTGGTTTTCGAGAGAACTGAAGTCATTTAAACTCAATATCCTGCTGCTACATCATGAGTGAAATTGGTTTTAGTTTGACGTCTGTAAGTGATATTTCTGTAAGTGACTTCTGAATCAGTGACTGACACTTGAGATGAAGGGGGTCTGTAGGGGTCAAAGCGGTCGATTTCAATGCCAGCCAAGCCAACTCGAGAAACCTTGCTTATAGATGATGTTTGAAAGATGATGATTAAATGGTTTGCAGATGACAAGAGAATTGGTGAGTTGTTGAAGTCCAGATCATAAGAAAACAGCTTTTGTTATTTCAAGATTGCTAGAAAATTATGATGTGCTCATGAAAATACAAGAAAACAAGATGGAATAAAATAATAATCATGGTCTTTTATGCTCTCCATATATTTCATCATAATAATTAAGATTACACCTACATTTAGGACATTTGTTCATTGTGCAGTTCAATTGTGCACATGCTTAAAGGCATTAATCAAATTAAGCATTTTTTTAATCTCCAATAAATTCTAACTCCTTTAACACATATATATTATCTTGCATACACACGCATGCAAACACAAACAAACTATGTGACACATACTTTACTTTACAGTTTAATTATATTTATATTTTTTAAAATTCAGTTATGAGAGTTTATATGTACATATGTGTGTGTCATTTCTTATTTCGTTTGATTTTGGGACTAAGTATGACACGACGTGTTCTTGACAGGCTTCATGAGACTCGGCTCTCTGTGTCTGGATCTACTTTTCTTTCACTTTGTTACTCAAACACAAAGAAGCAGTCGATGCAGAATGAGGTGAAGCTGTTGTCTTTGTGGAATCATTCTGTCGTCAAGTGTCATAAACTCTCACCGCTCGTCTATTAGTGCGTTTGTATGGATACCAACACACGGCTGAGATTAAGGACCTTCCAGAAGTCATAATCACACTTCTCTCGCTACAGGGATCACTATGCTTCTTTTGTTTGATGAGTGAGTGTGCTCTTGTGAACCAACACAGCTGGAAGCTCTTCACAACTCAACATCCTTAAGAGCAGAGAGAGTGAGCAGAACAAATACAGGACGGAGTTCAAATGACTGTTCGTAGAGTCATAGAAATCATAGACCGTCCAATAACACTATTTATTATCCTCTGTAGAGCTGCTTTACAGCTAAAATATGATTTGTTTAATAATGTACAACTTTTTACATTTACATGAAACCGCATGTAGCTGTACCACAGAGGCAGGGTTATTATAGTTACCTAAAACTAAAACTGAAGCACAAATGAAATATTATTATTATTATTAAATATTCAACCTCAAACTAGCCGTCATCTTACTTTTTGACCATATGAATATCAGCATCTGCACCAAATTACATATTTTTGCAATAGCCAACAATACATTGTATGGATCAAAATAAATTTTTCTTTTATGCTAAAAATCATTAGGATATTAAGTAAAGATCATGTTCCATGAAGATGTTTTGTAAACTTTCTACTGTAAATATATCAAAACTAAATGTTTGATTAGTAATATGCATTGCTAAGAACTTCATTTGGACAACTTTAAAGCTGATTTTCTCAATATATATATATTTTTTGCACTCTCAGATTCCAGATTTTCAAGTAGTTGCATCTCAGCCAAATATTGTCTGATCCTAACAAACCATACATCAATAGAAAGCTTTCATATGATACATAAATCTCAATTTCAAAAGATTGCCCCTTATGACTGGTTTTGTGGTCCAGGGTCACATACAGTACAATATGATGCTGAATTTAGAAAGTTTTTGGTGTGAAATGTAATCTGGTTCACTATTGCATTTTTGCATGTTTGTTCAGAGGAGCATCTCGGAGAACTCACTGGTGGCCATGGACTTCTCAGGACACAAGAGTCGGGTGATCGAGAACCCGTCCGAGGCGCTGTCGGTGGCTGTGGAGGAGGGTCTGTCGTGGAGGGTAACATACTCACAAACAACACACTACATACTAGATTATGAACATTGTGCACAGATATTTTCATTGCATCTGTACACTGTATTAAACCTCAATTAGTTTCAAGCCTGTATGAGTTTCGTTCTTCTGTTGAACAAAAACCAGTTGATGGTAGCCATTGACTTCTATTATATCTTTTCCATGCAATGCAAGTCAATGGCTACCGTCAACTGTTTTGTTGCCAACATTCTTTACAATGTTATTTTGTGTAAAAAAAAAAAAAAACTCAGCCTTAAAGTAACTAAAACTGTATTTGCATAGAGTTCTTTACACTAATTGTTCACTATTCCAGGGTGAACAATTGACCAGAATTATTGCTTTCACTGTACTTTCCAACATCTTTTGTTCAGACCGCCAATAAAAAGTATATTATGTGTGTGTGTTCATTTTTTCTCTAGAGGAAAAGCTGCCACAGGCTGAGCTCTCATGGGAGTCCGTCCACCTCTCAGAGCTCCATGTCCAGCATAGGTCAGCACACAAACACACGTCCACAAAACAGAGTAAAAACCTGATGATCCTTCTTCTGTCTGACATAAGGATATCATGCTCTTCTCTAGCTATCCATGTGGCTCAGCCGTGGTTTCACAGCAAACTGTCCCGGGACGAGGCTCAGAAACTAATCACTCAGCAGGGCCTCATCGATGGGTATATTCATCTTAAAAGCACTTGGTTTTAAAGATGCGCTGAATTGAGGCTTCTGCATTTCTAAATCTAAATGAAGTCATATGTTCCTCTCTTCTCAGGGTGTTTCTGGTAAGGGACAGTCAAAGTAACCCGAGGACGTTTGTTCTGTCGCTGTGCCATACACAGAAAATCAAACACTTTCAGATTTTACCGGTAAGTCTGAACTTACACACATTAACTATAGCCGCTTTCTACAAATGCGGTATTAACCCTCTTGAGTCTAAAGGGGGTCGCACACCGGACGAGAAGCGCAGCGCCGCGTCGCGTCGCGCCACGTCTTTAAAATTCGAACACATTATTTTCTATGTGAGTACACACACCGGCGGCGCCATTCGGCGTCTGTCCGCGGCGCCCAGCTACGACTCAGAACGCTGTTCAAATTTCTGCCGCGCCACAGAGCGCCATCCGCATAGTTTTATATTAAAAAACCCAGATGTTATAAACTGAAACTGAAATTAAAGTACAGCACACTTGTTTCATTCAAATAAAACATTACAAAGTGTTTGGTTACGTTTTCAGCAGCACAGTTGCCTAGACAACAGATAAAACAAAACAATAACAGACTTATTATAATAACACAGATTCTTTTCATTAATTAACGTTAAAAACTCAGCTTTTATCAATTAAAATCATATATTTAAAATTAAAATAATAGATGAAGTTAAAACTCTCCCATCTTGCTGCGAAATTGAGCTCACGCATATAGAATGTACGCGTCCAGTGTGCGATACCTCGAGTTGTCCTACATGTGGCGCGACGCGACGCGGCGCGTCTCGTCCGGTGTGCGACCGCCTTAAGGGTATTTTTGGGGCCTGGAGAAGTTTTGACATGCCCTGACATTTGTGCTTTTTTCAGTTTCTTATAAACATCTAAATGACTAAAGTCTAATCTGACTGTAATCAGCACAAACTGGGCTATAATAATATGTGAGCAGCATGTGTGTACATGATTGTGATTTTGAGAAAAAAAAATGTATGCGTGGTTAGTGTAAAACAAAATGTTAAATCACTTGAACTCGCGTTCAGTGCTGGGGCATGGTCACATTAGAAGATAATGAAGGGAGACGTGAAAAACTGACATCGCGTTGTTTTCATATGGATTACATTATCACAGAATATCTGTTTTCGGCAGCACTTGTTTAGTTTAAAAGTAGACATTTCAGGCTTTCTATAGATATCTCTCTCATGTCTCTTCGTTGAGTATTCACGGAGTTACGGTTCATTTTAATGACGCGTGTCATTAGACAAAGGCTGCAGACAGCACACCTTGTTTGTTATCTTTATTTTATAAGTGCACAAAGTTTTGTTGTTATTATGTCTGTATCCAAAAAAAGTAGACCCTTTACAGATTCGATTGATGTATTGCTCTTATCTGTATGATCAAAACTGAAAGTGTAATTTAAGTTCATTTCGGGGTTATCAGGAGAAAATGACTCATAACGTGTATAGGCGTTAATCGACTCCAGAGGGTTAAATAGGAACAAATTAATGACTTACTTATAGGTATTAATATTCTTTTTATTTTTTTATATAAGTAAATGTAAATCAAAAAAGTAAATAAAAAAAATATCCGGCTATGAATTAAACAAAATTAAATAAAATAAAAATACTATGAAATGTAATAGATTTAAATAATAATAATAACAACAGCTATGCCACAATGGCTAAATTAGTGGAAAGTAACAGCATTGCAAATATATGCTACATTATGTTGTCTGTCCCTCAGCTAACTAGGTTGTGATGAAATGTTAGTTTATAGTTAGTGATAAGCTTATATTTCCATATATGAAAGAAAATGTGTATATTTAATAATTTTAATAACTTTGGTAACATGGTTAAAATCTTGGTACTTAAATGTAACAAATCATGTATCTTTTATGCATTGGAAAATAAAACAACATTTCATGATGCTTTCATAATTGAAGTAATCTTTTAAACAAGCATTTTATAAAAACCACCTGCCAGTTTCAGCGAGTGAAGAACAAATTAATATCTGAGTGTGTGTGTGTCTCTCACAGACATTTACGAGTATCAACTTGACAGACCTTGCCGTCTAAAATGACCTTTTTATGTGAGCATAGTTTGATGTTAGATTATAGTACAATTGAAAAGTCCCAGAAATAAGGGATTTGTGCTTCTGATGCTTTTAAAAAGTGCAGGGTGTTGATGGAAAGTGGCAGTAAATGTATGCGTTTAACCCATAACGCTGGTGCTGTGTGTGTGACTGTCAGGTTGAAGAGAACGGCGAGCTCTTCTACAGTCTGGACGACGGACACACGCGCTTCACTGACCTGCTGCAACTAGTGGAGTTTTACCAGCTGAACAGAGGCGTCCTGCCCTGCAAGCTCAAACATCACTGTGCCCGCATCACCCTCTGAACCGCAGCTTGTGCCTTGGACAGGAAAGTCTGAACTCTGAGACTGTGATGAGGACGAGATCACTAAACAGACTGGACTTCTGAGGACCCTGATATTCAGCGAGGGATGACCTGTGGTCTGTGGTGCACAAATGTATGTGGGAATGTATAACGTACTCTGTCCTGATACAAACACTCTCAGTGTGGATGAGACCACATTATTAAGCTATCAATCAAAACTAAGGTTTAACGGCAGACCAGCTGGGTCTCTGTATGGTGTGAGCAAACTGAAGCCGGGTGCGCATGCTACGATTTTTCATTTTGCCATCTAAGACTAATCTTGGGTAAAAGACGACTTCCAGCTCAAATCTGGGTACATTTTTTTTTCTTTTTCAGCAAATGTTTTAATCATATTAATAATTATTATTATTGTTATTAGTAGTATTGTTATTATTATGACATTTTTATTTTTATGTAAAATTATATAACTTCCTTTCTGCATGAATAGGGTACAAAATACTGTACAACCTTGATTTTTTTTTCTCAGTTTATGATACTACTACTAATAATTATTATTATTATTTTTTTTTCATTATTTTTAATTATTAATATTTAATTAGTAAATAAAAAATATTTCACTTTTTTTTTTGCCATTTAAGACAAATCCTGGGTAAAAAAAAAAACAAATTTTAGCATAAATAGAGTACAAAATACAGTATAATGCTATTTTTTAAACAAACCTTTTAAAATAATAATAATAATTATTATTATTGTTATTATTTTGACTTTTTTAATGTGAAAATTGTTATTCTTTATTAACTAAAATTACTGAAATTATTTTTGCAGTCTATGACTAATCTAACCAGTTTAATAATAATAATAATAATAATAATAATAATAATATTTTCATTTAACATTTTTTAATTAATTAAACATATTTCAATAGGTTTTTTTTTTCCATCTAAGACAAATCTTGGGTAAAATATTCCTTTCAGCAGGAATAGGATACAAAATATAACTCTACTATTTATAATCATTATTATTATTATTATTATTGTGGCTTTTAATATAATACATATTTAACTGATATTAAATAAAAATAATACAATTATTGTTTAATTAAACTAATTAAACAGAGAAAATGTATTTGTATGAGTAACTGCAACAAACTGGAACCAAATTTTAGTTATTGATGAATAAAAAGTTGGTTCCCCAAATTTCTATAAAAATAAAACTATGTGTTATCATCTGTTTGGCAACATTATAACTATTGTTATCAGTTAAACAAAGCATCCAGTCAAGACTCAAGTTTAAGCTCAGATATATAAGATGTTCAATCTGACCTGATGTTTATTGCACAGTCCGACAGGAAAAAGTCATACCCCGTGCACTCGGCTTAAAATGGTATGGTATAGCCATAATCTGAACACTTAATAAGCTCAAACTCTTGCTGTTTTCCAGGGGTTCCTTTTTATTCTTTTAATCATGCGTCAGAAAAATTCAGGTATTTTATAAATGACGTGTTTGTTTGCGAGAAATGTCCTGTTTGCTGAAGAGAATCTGTGTCCGTGCATGCCGTAAATGACGACACGTCACCGATGCACATAACATGAACACTTGACATTATCCTCTGCTGTATCAGGCCACGGAATGTTTCACTTCCTCCCAATGATGGCCAATGACGGTTTACACTCTAGAGCTGCATGCATGGGTGAGAGAAATCACATCAACACAAATGACGGATCAAACGATTGTTGTACATTTGAAATTGATTTTTCAGGTAATTCAGGTAAACGGCGTCACGCACCTGGATTGCAATATTTGTAACAGTGAAATGATCAAAAGTGACAAACCTGATGACACAGATCCTCATGTAAAAACTAATAACCAATTGAATAGCCGATGTAACTGTACAATAACCAAGCTATAGACTCTATAGAATAAATGACTCGATAAGACGAACAAATAAACTGTCTAAATGACCGTCATGGGCTGCGATTTCTGTTGTAGAAATGAACAATCGGTGTGTTTTTTTCTGCGTCCTCTCTGATCTTTTCTGTGTATGTTTCTTGTAGAATGACTTGTAAAATTAACACGATATTCTAAATTGTTTTACAGCTGTGTATTAATAGAAAAAAAATAAAATAAAAAATGGAAAAGCATTTAAAAAAAGTTTCTGATGGCCAAGGTCATAATTGCACTGTAGTTGGAACACTGGTAACTTGACTTCTGATCCAGTATATGATAAGATTTATTTTTCTCTGACTGTTAGTTTTATTACTGTTGTTATTATTATTTTCATATTTAGCTTTGTTATTGCTTGTCATATTCATCTGTCTTTTTTTACAGCTGTGTGAATGCTGGAGTGTACAGTATGTCTATATTCTCAATTCATGCTTTTTGTACAGTGCAATTTCACAAAACGTTTTATTTTTATTTTTATGATAATTAAGTACATTTTCCCCAATAATTCTCATTACTGTAATGCAAACAAATTACAATTATTAAAAGGTTAATTTTTTTTGTTGTTTTTTCAGTTTGAAGATGAAATTTGGCCTTTGCATGTTATGTTTCTGGTTGAATAAAACATAATTTCAATTATACTAGCAGTCATATTTCCAGCATAAAGTATATCAATCAGATCATGTCTGTCTGCTCTTCAATAACTGTGTCTGTTCATTCACAGTAGATTGACTTTTCAATGTTGCTTCTTTGTTTTTGTTTTTTTCAGTGTAGCACTGAACTGTTGTTGTTTTTCATAATAATTATGAAACACATTTTTGTACTTTTATTTCCTGTATGTTTCATGACACCGACAGCAAATAAACTTGAAAAACCTTGTTCCATCCAAAATTATTGTATGTCTTATTTTGTAATGGCCTATTAGCCTTTTAGCCTCAATAAACTTAATTTCGCTGCTTGTAAATATTAGGTAGTTGTTAAGTTTAGTTATTAGGATTAAGGGATCTGAAATATGGTCATGCAGAATAAAGCATTAATATAGGCTTTATAAGCACTAACAAACAGACAATATTCTAGTAGTGTGCTTGCTAATAAGCAACTAGTTAATAGCGAGAATTGGTCCCTATATAAGGTGTTACTGTATTTTTCCATGGTTTTCTGCAACTTCAAAACTTATTTTTTGCTCTACTTTCATTGCACAAACTTTGACTTTTAATGAAAGTTTTAGACTTGGAATTTCTGAATCACAAAATAGCCCATAAAGACCCAACGGTGGACTATTTATGATTGGAAGAAGGTCTTGAAGCCATTAAACTTCATGACACAGGGTTGTTGTACCACTGTGTATGTGAAAGGATGTTTCTTATTGTGTGTCACCAGCTGTCAAACATTGAGGAGGACGCATGATGCTCCAGGGATCTTTGGCTGGATCCAGAGTCTGCGAGTGGCTCCCTGAAGCAACAACACTAGCACATCCTCACAGCACAATGCTACACGCTCAGGTCTCAGATAGTGGGTCAGGGGTTCATCCTACAGCAAGAAAAGAACCCAAAACAAACCTCCAGGCTATGTCAGGACAACCTTCACTTCAAATGATGGACGGCCAGCGCAGTGTCCAGAATTAAACCCCACCGAGTCAGTTCAGGAACAACTGGACAGAAGGCACAGCTGAGGGAACTTCTGCAGCAATCTTGAGAGAGAAAGAGAGAGAGACAAACTTTTTTATTTATTTATTTATTTATTTTTTGAAAGCAGGCCTAAGCCACATATTTGGTTGCAATGAACAAATGTTCTTCTGTTAATAGAATGTTAGTTTATTCATGGAACTTTTAACTTAAACTTTGAAACTTTTTATTTAGATGTTTTACATTTTGTAAAGAACATACAAAAGTAACATTCCCATAATGTTTGCAAAATGATTAAGTTTGGCGGTTAGTGCGTCAACCGAAAAACTAACATAACGTAAGTTAAGACATATTATCGCTAACCCTGTGGGCTCAGAGTACATTATACTTTACTTAACTATTTATCAAATAAACAGAGCAGTGAAAGACAACATATCTGCTCCGTTAGGACAGTGTGAGGTCTGCGTTACATGGCGCTCGCCGCTAGATGGCAGTAAATGATTGTTAAACCGGTTTTCGCTCCTTCAGGTGAGATCTTCAGGTCAGTTTTTAGCAATAAAAAACACAATCTGTCTAATCACTTGGATTACCTTGTGGGTTGTCTTCCGAATGTGCTGTTCTACTTCTAAAAGGTGAGATTTACTTTTTAAAAATAGTTTATTTTACAGATACCTTAGTTGTGGAAAACACACAAAACGTATTGATATCCTGCTAATTGTTTGATTGTTAAAATTGTACTAATTTGCCATAAAACAAGAAATTGAAAGAAAGAGAGATATAATTTCCTTTTTTATATATACAATTCTACATTTATTTTTGATAAACAGCACGTAATAAAATAAAATAAAACAAATCATGTATAATAAAAATATATATATTTGATGAGGTAAACATTATTAGATTTGTAAGACAACTGCATATTTGTGTTTATTTTATTACTATACTTGACTGGGAACATAATTTTAATTCTCTTTAATTCCTGTTTCCTATATTTTCCTGTCTTTTATTCCTATTTCAACTGTTATTTATTTTATTTTTTTATAATCATCACCAATTGCAACTAGCCTACTACTGGTCAGACAATCTAGTACAAATAGTATAACAGCATGTTACACTTTGTGCAAATACCATCAATGTTTGCTCTTTGTGTAAACACAATGCTGTTTGTTGCTATTTACAGTACACTTTGTCCAAACAGTATTTATCACTGTTTACAAAACAGGTGTAACTACCTTCACTTGGTGTAAATACACGGTGCTTTTCTTGTTTGCTGTCTCTGTTTGATAGCGTGCATATTGATACTTTGACAATATTCTGTGCCAAATCATTCTGATACAGTATTTTGAAATTGAAAGATTGAGAGATTGGTTGTCAGAGACCTTGCGTTCGTCAGCATCTGTAGTGCACAGTTAGCATGTCTCTCTGTCTGCCATCTGCTGAGTGACCCGCATGTGACAATCTGTAGTGATCAGAAACCCTGTGCAGCGTTCGTATGACATAACGTGCATGTGATAGTTGAACCACAGTTTAAACACGGCATCTCTCTTCTCCACCCACCCCGAGCGGCAGAACACTTTCACTCCTCAGATCTGGAGGATGGAGATGCACTGATGTCTTAAACACACTCCCCGTTTTCCGAGGTCTGCTGTTAAACGCTCCTGTGGATGTATTTCTCCAATTGATCTGTGTTTGGCTGCAGGGTTCTACACAGAGAGAGCAGCTGTCAGAGAGAGAGCGCTCCTTAATGAATTCATCCTGCTAAATGCAGTCCAAAGTGCCTGTGGATAACTGTGATCTGCTTCGGTATAAGGGCCCTGTGTCTGGGGCCCTCCTCTGACTGCCTGCCTGCTACCTATAGTGCTCCACAGTATTGCTCAAAACAATAGTATTTCATTTTTATTTACATATTTTATTTTTTATTCAACCTTGTGGTTATTTATATATATTGCATATTTTATAATTGTACATGCTGACGTGTGCATTTCTCTTAAATGTTTAAAAAGAATCGTTAGAAAGAAAAATGCACTCCTCAGCTGGTGATTTAAATTGAATAAATCTAATTTATATTGCTAGTATAACAATTTATATTCATGATCAACTGCAATACACACAAAAAACAACATTTTGGTTACGCTTTGCAATAAGTTCTCATTTGGTAGCATTAGTTAACTGACAATGACTAACAGTGAGCATTGTGTAGTTTACAGTATTTATTCATCTTTTTTAATGTTAGTTAACTAAAAAATACTCAAAGAGTGCATTAATTGGCTTTGAATAATGTTAAGAAATATACCTTTTACTCTAAATGGCACATTTTAATAATGCATGATAATGCAGAGTTTTGAATTGATTCACTAAAATCATTTGAACTGATTTATATATATATATATATATATATATATATATATATATATATATATATATATATATATATATATATATATATATATATATATATATACTGTATTAACATGCTGAAAAAAATGTAAATAAGGCAAGCAACTTTTATTTTTGGCAAAATTGTAACTTTATGTAGAAGAAGAGTATTGTAGTCCAGTGTTGACAGAAGTCAGTCTGTGCAGTGAATATTTTATAGCATATCTCTGACCATAATCTGGACATTATTAAGAAATTATGCATGGAAAGAGGTTTTGTGTTACATGCATAGTCGGACAAGTAATTGTTTGTTTGTGCATTGGCGCAAAAAGATGTCTGCAGTGGCAAAGAGCATTCACTGGCCGTCATTTATCTTTAATATACAGTAGGCTAATGCTTTATGCACTGGTGCAATTAATATACAACCCTTTTCCCAGCAGAATGTTTGTTTTAGTGTCATATAGGCTGGTATCATAAATGAATTGCAATAATTCATCCAATTTTATACACTTATAGCAAAACCGCTGTAAGTACTTAGTGTAATACGCCGTAGTGCCCAGTCTGTTGTCTGCTGGATGCACCTGGTCATGAGGTGAGATGAAGCATGCTGGGGCTGAAGGTGAGGGTACATAACCAGAGCGTGTCACAGGAAGTGTTCCCTCGAAAGGGGTCAAGCTGGGCCCAGAGGCATGAACAACTCCAGTTCCCATTAATGCCAGCGCTAATGTCAGCGAAGCCCCTAAGGTAGTGAACTGCCAGCAAAGTAAGCAAGGATTACAGGAGCAAGTGACTTTACTCTACTGTAAACAATCCTGTCGTGCTCCTGTAAGACACACACATAACAACAGAAGGAGACACTACCGTAGGGTTCAGTCTGTAGCTGAGGACTTAATGCAGCATTTCCTGTGAAACAGGAACATCATCAAAACTCCTGTTTCACCTAGTCGTTTATTAATGCATGCATGAAATGATGTGTTTATGCATGGATTTCCGTTCTTTATTTAATATTAACCTAGACATTTATTTCTAATTCATATTGGTTTTATTAAAAACACTTACTAAACAAGTCAGAATTTCTGAAAGCAGGTCACTAGACATTAGGATTGAGAATATTATAGCCGTTTTTATTTTACATCAGTTTTTCTGCTGGTTACATTGTTACACCAGTAGTTGGCGACATGTGACATCTGTATTATGTTGATTGAAGAACTTCTACTATATGAGCAAGCCATTGAATCATTTACTCAGCTGATTCTTTCAAAGTCACTGATTGGTTCAGCTGCCTTTATGAATGAGTCATCTGAATCATTCACTCCAGCCAGTTCACTCAAAAGCACTGATTCATTTAGGGATGAATCTACTTTATGATGCACATTGTTATTACTGATGCTTTTTGGAGTTGTTTTTGTTAATGTACCTGCAAATATTTTGTCTAAAATGTAAGTTTAACTGAGTATTAACTTACACAGATATTATGCTAGATGTACGTGGCTGTATAGTGCAAACAGAGTACAAAGGCCCTTCTTCAGTTTATGTACATTTTCTGTTTTCATGTGAACCGTACTTTTTGTGTAAATACTTTGTATATAAGCATTCGTTCAATTTCAGTATTGGTATAAGTCTCATTTGCTAATACAGTAAATCTGCTTGCATATATTGGCAACATGTAAACAATCACTGATATAAATGCTATTCATGCCACTCATTAAGACGTGTGTAGTATAAAGTCTGACGCCTGATAGTGACCGGATAATTATGTTGCTCCAATCTTTAATTACTTCAAGTGATTTTGTCATTGGTTGAAGACAATAAAGACAATGAGACTGAGATTTTGGAAGTAATTCAGACACATTGGAATTTAATTAAAACCTGTTTTGTCTGACAAAAGTGATTAATAGAAACTGAGCCAAAGTTGAAAAAACCTCATGGTGTTCCAAACCCGCATACTATTTTGTTTGACAAAAAAAGTCTACAAAAGTAATCCATGACTTGTGCTCTATTTTGTCAATGTTTATCTCATTCCAGTCAAACTAGATACAAAAATGTCAATCCTGAAGAACTGGCATGTCTGTTGAATCTTACACAAATTAGATTTCAGAGCTTCGGTGGATGTGAAGATTATCATGTAAAAAACATTCTGTTCATTACACAAACGTGACTTCATATGAAGACCTACAATATTAAGCATGAATCAAATGAGCTATTTTTATGGTGCTTTTTATGGAGCTTGACACCCATGGTCACTGAATTGCTGTTGTATGCAAAATATCTGTATAAAAATCTTTCCGATTAACATGTGGGTGAGTAAATAATGGCAGAACTTTCCTTTGAGTTGAACTATTCTTTTAAAGATGAGAGTTATTTACAGAGCACAGCCCATTAACACAGTACTCGGAGACTTTGTTACGCAGACAGTTAAAACAAATGAACATACTTCCTCTTCAAACTTTCTTGCTTTTAATGTCTCTCTCTCCCTTAGTCTCTCTCTCAGATCGAGGGAATAAACGGACACAGGCTTGTGGATGTTTTTTTTTCTTCTTTTTTCTCTCCCTCGTTCTGATAGATTGTAGTTGAAGCTAATTGCAGTGTTTCAGAGCGGACTCTCTCGTCTGCTTAACCCCAGGATTTCTGTCCTTTTTTTTTTTTCTCCTTTCTTTTTTTCATTCCAGAGGTCTCGGTGTGAAAGGACGGCGAGTACCCTGCTTTGTTAATTACGAGGATAACACATTCACTCATCAAATAATGGATGTGCTTTGCAATTTCAAGTTTTAATAATCAATTACTGAGAGCAATTCTCCATGGAGTTGCAAAAGAGTCATATGTCTCAAAAGGCAAAGGGGAAAAAAAGCTCTATTTTTACAAATGCCTGAGGGAAATTGGCTCAAAGCGCTTCCTATGCATTTGCCAATGTAATTCCGATAGAAAAAGGACGGCTTGTGGCATCTATTTCTTTTGAGGTGGAAGTGTGGAGCGAAGCATGTGGACTGTAAAATATTAGCAGGGATGCTGAACCAATGATTTGTACAGTGGGGTCCAGAAGTCTGAGATCACTCATGAACATGCTGCAGTTTTTTTTTACTTAATACAAAATAAAATATTTCAGACCTCAAAATGTTACAGTGCAGAATGTTAAGTATTTCTTAGTCATTTTTCATCAGATTTTTCTTAATAAAGTCTTAACGTGTTCTGTTTATTTCCAGATTTAAAATATATTTCAAATGAGATCTCAGACTTATGAACCTCGCTGGGCATAAAATATGCTGAAAACAGATGCTTTACCCACATTCATCACCTGTACATATTGATCGCTTTATAACTGCTTTATATAAGACTTCTTTTTTCAGTCTTTCCATCTCAAGTGATCCAGAAATTGTATAGTTGGTTGCTTGAATGAATGTTTTCCCTTTTGTGTGTGTGTGTGTGTGTTGCGTGTGTGTGTGTAAGTGATTACTGTATAGGCAGTTTATATGTAACTAGATCTAAATCTAAATTAAAAATACAAATTTTGGTTACTTGAAATAAACGTTTACTGAAATAAAATAAATAAATAAAACCTTTTTATTTCAGCTAGCTGACAGCAACATTTATCATTTTAATGTAGTTTAACTAGGTATACAAAAACATTCAAACTAAACAAAAAGTAAAACTATAAGAAAATGACAAATACAGAACTAAATTATTAAATTAAAATCTTCTTAAAATATTAATAAAAACAATAAAATAATCTGTGATACTAAAATAACACTGTATTGTACCACCTTTTTGTGTTTGTTTATTATATATTATTTATATTTGCATTTAATCATTTAGCAGACAATTTTATCCAAAGCGACTTAGAAAAATAAATGCCATAGAAGCGATCAAAAGCAACAAAAGAGCAATAATATTTATTTATTCATCATTTCAGTGGAACTTCAGCTTGCAATTTAAAACAGAAATTTCAGCCAGTGTCAGTGTTTAAACTCTTCTTTTTTTGACATTTCAGCTAGCTTTTTCTTTTAATCTCAATGTATGACATTTCAATAATTACCCCCCCCCCTCAAATCTAAACATTAATTCAACACAACAGCATTAACTCTACAGCTCATGCATCATCTGTTTTTTTTACCCAGAGGGCAGTTCTCCCCACCTGAGCCGTGGCACCGCTGTCGTGACCCCGGCATCATGCAGTGGGTGGTAACACACAAGAAAGGGATGTTGGTCAATATTTTTAATGGTCAATATATAATGTTCATGCGTTTTCATTAAGAAATATCACGGACTTCTAGACTAGTCTAGTCTGCCAGTGTGTGTGGGTGGTAAGATGGTTTTATAAATTATCACAGTAAGTCTTTCAGTTAAAGTGAACATTGTGTAGCCAGACATTTGACTAGTGGCATAAAGTCTGCTCCAGTTTGAAGCATGCTATTTTTTTATAACCAAGAACGGCCCACTTGGAATGTGTCATTAGGGGTGGGTCTTTTTGAAACAGTTGATATCACAATAATAATAGACTGCTGTGGCAAAAACTAAATTATTGGTGTAAATTATTGTTTTAATGGAAAATCTAATTTCTGCTTCTAGTTGATATCCTGCTTAAAGTGGCAAAGCGTGTCTATTTACATCTAGAAAGATTTCAGACCATTGTGAAGATGTTGTTTATACAGTGAGACTCTCCAGCAGATTGAAGCACAGAAAAGATGGATGGCTGTTACAGACGATCAAAGGCAGAAGGAAAAAAGCAATGACACAGCTGGATCAGGAAGGTGCGGAAAGCAAAAACAAAAACAAAAAAACATCTCTTGTACAGGAAGCAAGAAAAGATTGAGAGTATCTTAAGAACAAAAATAAAGAAATAAATAAAACAAGCTGAAAGATGCATGACAGCAGCATACCGTGCAAAAAACAAACAAAAATACACACATGCCACTGCCTGACATGCTTTTAAATGTGATCTTCTGACACAGCTTGAAAAATCTGTCTAAAATGAGGCGTTAGTGTTTGATCGTCAGTTCAGACACTATTATTAAAGTGATCTCTAAGTGTGACACATCAGCTGCGTTAACTGAAGACGCATCACGAACCGGATGAAAGAACCGCACACAAAATGAAAATATTTGGATGAGGATTACAGTGTTTGTTGATATTCTTCAAACATTCTGGATTGGGTTTATTCTCAACCTCAGAATTAAACTACTGCAAATAATTCAGACTTTCTTTTTCTTTACTGGTCGTAATAGTAATCCTGATCCTTTTTTAAGATATGCAAGAATTGACTTGCATTGTTTGCCATAGACAATGTTCTTGACAACATCATTGTAGAATTTGCATAATGAATATTCTTGTCGCTGGTCTTTGCATACTAAATTATGATACGTACTTTATTTCTTGCATCTTCTGTTATTGTTCCGAAATATTTAGTTTTCAAACAAATGCTGACCTTTTGACCTTTCTTTTTCTCAAAGAATCCAGAAAAATTGTATCAGGCTTTCAACAAAAAATATTAAGCATAAAAAAGAAAAAGAAAAACTATTTCCAACCATGGAAATAACAAGAATCGATATTATTAATTGATGATAACTGAGCAGCAAATCGGCATATTAGAATAATTACTGAAGGATCTTGTGACACCAAAGAATAAAACAATTCACGTTTGTCATCACAGAAATAAATTAAACTTTAAAATATATTAAAATAGTAAATGGTATTTTTACTCTATTTTAGATCTAATAAATGCAGACCTCTTTCAAAAACAATAAAAAAATAAACCTAATTTTTTATGGGTAGTGTATTTAACTATCTACAGATGCTGCCTTGCTTCTAATGTGTTTTTATGTTGTGTATTGTTTCTCCAGTGCATGCATGTTTACTGAATATTTCTGAACTGAACTCATTTGAACAAACCTTATCAGGAAGGATAAAAATCTGACTGCAGAGGACAGATTACGCTATAGTCATACTGTGAATATGACAAGGTACTGTACATTTTTTCTATAATGCATTATAAATGCAGAAGTCATTTGTGCACTTATCACAGTATCATTTATGCAGAATCAAAACCTATAGCCTTAACGTACAGAAAAAATGCTGTTTCTTTCAAGAGAAGCAGATCTAGCTGAAACTGTTATTTAAAGAATATCATGCACACACACACATACACACACACACACACACACGATGGGGTCTTTAACTTCACTCAGGCAGCCCACACACACCCCACATGCGCTTGGGTTGCTCTCTCTCTCTCTGATTTACATCGCGAGCAGCGGACAGGGTGGTAGAGAGGAGGCTGCAGAGAGGAAATGGTCCATTTCTCCCGGTGCTTGGGAATGGAAACAGAGGAGCATATGTTGGGATTTGAAGAGTCAATCCATGAATAACCTGAAGCGATGTCTCTTCTCTCTCTCTCTCTTTCTGGGCAGGCTAGAAGTGCAACAGAGCTGTGCGGGGAGAACTGGCTTCCCTAAAGTACCAGGCTGTAGTCAAAAATATTTACAGTGCCAGGAGGTATTCAGCGAAATATTCGAAAAAATTCGATATCGAGCTGACCTCTCGCTGGGCATCTGATGCCTCTCTCGCTCTCTCCATCTCTCTGTCTCTCTCGCTGCTGCCTCAGCACACAATAACAGATTGCTTTAGCAACTAGGTTATGTATAGATTGCAAATATATACTGATGTGTTATTATTAATTATCAGCAAGGATTTGACAGGAGACATGACAGTCTTGCAGGTTTCTGCAACAAACTTGGCTGATGAAATCATGTCAGCAGGGTAAGGTTATCTAGCAGGCCAAGATGTGATTTAGTTTAAAAAGTGATGTTAAAATTGTAAACGAGTAAGCAATATCAAACACTTGAGATCATATTGATATAACTGATAAAATTAAATAAGCATTAATGTTGGAAGGGCAAGTCCAAATCTGAAATGATAATCTAAAGAACTTCTATACTCATTTGTTTGATGAAATAAGGAACAGAACTATATATGGTCTTGATACTATTTATTTTGTTGTTGTTGGTTTTTGTTAGTAGATCATAGATTTCATAGTTTTCAGTGACACAGTAGCAGCATATTTACAAACATATTCTAGCATTTGTTTATTGCGCTCCTAATAGACTGTGCATTAGTTTCTGACCTCGTTTTTAATCCGGTATTCATTTTTGGAATATATTACAATTTCAGCCTTTACGAGTTGAAGTCGAAGTTGAGGTTGTTTTAGTTCCGATGGCCACTAGAGGGCAGGACAGATCCAGGACATTAAAGTTCTACATCTTCACACAAGCATCTAGCATTTAGTGGAAAGGTCTGCAAAACATTATTTAGGATGAAATGAAATCTGCTGTGAAAATCAGTGAAAAGAATAATTCAATTGTAAAAATAATTAATAGTTTGGCACATTGCTCTGAAACGCACATCTTGTGTGTGTGTTCACTTAGATGTAGTTTAACAGGAAAATTGAAGCCAGCTATCTATCTATCTATCTATCTATCTATCTATCTATCTATCTATCTATCTATCTATCTATCTATCTATCTATCTATCTATCTATCTATCTATCTGGATGGATGGATGGATTGATGACAAATTGACTTACTGACAGACATTATTATCGTAGACTTACAAGTAAACATCTAAGGATGCATATTGAAAAATTATTTACTTTATGTATGTATATACAATAGTGCTGTCAATCAATTAATCGCATCTAAAATAAATTTTTGTTTACATAATTTATATATGTTAATATATTAGATACATTTATATATAATATAAGTTATATGCATATCAATACACACACATATAATGAAAACAACAACTTTCTTTTGGATGCGATTAATTGCGATGAATCGTTTGACAGAACTAATATACTTTTTTCTAGCAGTCTTTTATTTATTTTTGGTTGGGGTGTAAGGTAGAATGAGCTTATTAGCTTGAGATAAACACAGTTGAAGTATATGGTGTGTGTGTGTGTGTGTGTGTGTGTGTGTGTGTGTGTGTGTGTGTGTGAGCGATTTTTCCACAGATTGCCAGGGAGGAACAGATGTCATGGATCAGAGAGACACTTACACACTCCTACAGTTCTCACTGAAACCTCTCTCTCCACACACACACACACACACACACACAAACACACACACACACATACACACGTTTTACAAACACCGCAGATTTCTGTCAAGTAATATTACAAGAATTGGCACTTGAACTATAAAGGCAAACGAGAGCCTCACCATACGCTAATTATATTATTAGTATTTGAATGTTACATATGTCATTAAAATATACTTGGACAAACAAAACACAAATTAGTAAAAAATACTGCATTACATGAGACAATTTGATTATTTTGGTTTTAAAAGTCGGTTTGAAATTAAAATTAATAACTTAACTCACTCACATTCCTGCACTTCATTAGTGCATGCTATTCCAAAGAAAAAGTATGTTAATCTTCATAATATTTTATAATAATTGCCTCTGAAACGTCTTTCATTAGCCTTTTTTGTTAAACCCATCCCCACTCTTCACGTCGATGTAAAAAAAATATCCCACCCTACTTTTTTCCTGTTGAAAATCCAGTTTTATGAGTAAAGACTACTAAATTACAGAAAAGTGCATAGAAATAACTGTTAAATTTAAATTGCTTTTTTAGCACCTAAATTATAATTTTTTTTGTTTCATTTCTTGTGTTTTTTTCTTCAATCATACATCAAGCAATTTCTATGAAAAACTGATACAAATTCTTGCTTTTCTCTTTATTTATTCCAAACGTAGCAGTTATTATTTATATTATGCTATATATATATATATAACATTTTGTTTGGATTGCACATATAGAGCTGAGGCTTCTCCTCTCTTTGCACGTGCATTAGCTTTTATCACAGCTATTGTTATTATTCTGTATTTCACTTGAACGTCTTCAAAACATGACAACTGCCAGAACAACAAGACTAATGTATTCGGTGGCAGCCGAGGGAAGGAGAGGGATTGTGAAGTGTGCAGTGAAGTGAAACATGAAAGGTTCCAGACAGGATGTGACACGGTGTCGTTCGGCTCGGCGCAGATAAAAAGCCCCTTCTCTCCCCGAAACCCCCCGCAGCACTGCCTCCTCACAGCGGCCCCCCGAAATCTGCCTCCTCGCCATTAAACGCTTTGTTTTTTGAACGTCTCTCCAGATCCAAAGCGAGAAAAGTGCGAGATGACAGTTGATCTACACGTGTAAAACGTGCCGTCGCTGTTATGGAGAGCTACAAACGCATTACTCGCTGTGTCTTTACCTCCCCTTTCTCTCAGAGACTGGTGTCTTGCATTGGTGTCCTTCACCAGTTGATTTATGGTCCCGCGCTCTGGTTTGTCACACCACAATAGGGGACTATCATCAATGGCAGCGTTTCATTCTTACACCATTGCCTAACCAGACACAAGTTTCCACCCCTAAATAATTTGTCTGTTCACACTTAAAGCCAAAACAGTAATGTTTAATATACAGTTATATGTTCAATATTGTGTTCATATTCTTTTTTTATCCAATACTTGTATTCTAACTCTTGCCAGATTATTAAAGCTTGTAAGCAATGGAAGGTTATTTTCTCAGATTTATTTTTTTATTTTTTATTTTTTTCAGAGTCTGAAGTTTATATCTCACAATTGTGATTTGTTAATTTTAAGATGTACACTCTGAAAGCAGGAATATGGTGTAATGTAAACTCACAATTACACCTTATATATTCAACATCCGAAACGACTTAGAATTCTAAAAAAACCCTTTTGAAAGAATTCTCTTATGCTCACCAAGGCTGCCTTTATTTAAGAAAAATACAGTACCGTATTTTTCGGATTATAAGTCGCACCTGAGTATAAGTCGCATCAGTCCAAAAATACGTCATGATGAGGAAAAAACATATATAAGTCGCACTGGACTATAAATTGCATTTATTTAGAACCATATTTTCTGTAAAGTTGCTTTGTAACGATTCGTATTGTAAAAAGCGCAATACAAATAAACTTGAATTGAATTTAATTGAAAAAGAGAAAACATTACAGTCTACAGCCGCGAGAGGGTGTAGACTACAGGAGCACTGAGCAGCACAGAGCGCCCTCTCACGACTGGAGACGGTAATGTTTTCTATTGGTTCATGTCTCTTAGTTCATTTCTCTCGGTTCATGTCAAATCAATTTTGATAAATAAGTCGCACCTGACTATAAGTCGCAGGACCAGCCAAACTATGAAAAAAAGTGTGACTTGTAGTCCGGAAAATACGGTAATACTGTAATATTCTGAAATATCGCGATTAATCGCGTCCAAAATAAGTTTTTGTTTGCATAAATTATGTGTGTGTGTGTTATGTGTATATTTATTATGTATATGTAAATTTATACTGAATAACAATATGAATTAATTCTTTCCAAAATCATACCATCCCAAAACATTTTTGCCGAGTAGATGATTATTTTCAAACAGGTTTCCTAATGTTCTTCAAAGTCTGCCATTGGTCAGATAAAAGTTTGTGCCGCCCCGAATGCACGCCATTGGTTGAGTTAGTGTTGCTTTGTCTGCCATTTGGGTTCAAAACCCTTCCCCAAAAATTTAGTGTGATCAACCTACGAAAGTTTTACTTATAGGTGTCTCATATTAAAGTAGAATGAGAGAGAGCATTTTTAACAGAAAAAAATAACATACTTGAGCTTTAATTGCATTTTTATTTCTCATCACACATTTGGTTCCAGCGCTGCAGTAAGTTACCTTTACTCTGTCCGTTCAGATATATTTATTTACCCAGAGCTTCTCCTTTCAATACAAGGGCGCGAAGGAAGGCTAGAGCCGAGTAGTCCTCCGCGTCCGACTCCTCTCACTGTGGCCCTTGTTACAGGACGAGTTAATTGAATCAGAGTTCACTTCGTCCGTCCAGATGCTCCTCGGAGGGAAAACACAAAGTGTTGGTGCAGGTGTGTCCGTGTTAACACTTATTTCCATTAAAGATCTCCATTGCGGCGCTCGGCCTCGTGGCGGACGGCAGATTTGTCTTTGTAAACATTCTCCGGACATTATTCTGATGGCGGCTCCATTCAAGAAGATTACACTCTGACCTTGGTACATATCGGCCTATTGATACAGCCGTGGAAAGTCCAGGGTTGCTTGTGTGTTCAGCGCGGAAGGAGAGAAGTCGGAGAGAAAAGAGACGAGATCTGTTGATTTCGTCTCAGATATGGACGCAGTTAGAACGGCCCTGACCCTTCGAAGCCCGCACCTTTTAGGCTTCTCCGAGAGTGACTGCGCCTCACAATAGTGTAAACGGACATCACAATAGACGCTTGCCCTGCACACACTAATGCATTCATCTGTGGAAAGAATCTGAACCTCCGTGGCTTTTTTCTAATAGACAAATTGTGTAATTCTGAAAGATTAGTTTTGAAAGAGATTCTCTATTAAGAGCAAAGAGGAAGTTGATAGCTTATGGAAGCGTGCAGTATTTCTTATCAATACAGCTTTATGCGGCTTTTAAGCGAATGAGAAAAACCTGTTATTGTTTTGTTCGCCACCAGGATCCATTTTCAGAAAGAAGTTCTCAGCACGCCGCGCACCCAGTGCCATTAGCTGGAGTCTCTTAAACGACCTGGTCGTCTGGAATTGTGAAAGTGAAAAATTCATCATAAATATCCCAACAAAAACAGCTGCAAGCTTAGAATGACACATACAGTAAGAAATATATGATTGATTCTTATTTATGGCTTTGATGATCTGTGTGTGTTTGTAATTTGTATTTCAGTTTCTGTTTTAGGACACACAGGGCTCCTACAAACATGGAAAAGGAATTTAATTTAAATGTTTATAGTTTATATTTTGTATTTTTTTTTTCTCCCATCTGCTTTAGACCTGAAAAATCTGTGGGAATTAGGTAAATCTTACAAAAAAATATAGATATATTTTTATATATTTATTCATTTATTAATTACTGGAGGATTTGTCTCTTAAACTGAAAATGGCTGTTTATTTTATTTTTAAGTATTGCATTTTTATTTTATATTATTTACTTGAAGATTCTTCTCTTAAAAGTGTAAATTTCATCTTAAATATCCAACTTAGAATAGTCTTAAAATGTTTACAGGTTATCCGTTCTCCTTTGATAATTTAATATTCCATGTTTTTATATTTATTCGAGTTTTTCTATAATTGATCACTTTTAAATTCACAGTCTGACATTGATTATGACTAATAAGCTACAAATGTACAGTGGAAAGCTCATATACAGTACATTTTAAGTGCAACTGTAAATTGTAACTGTGCATTAAACACACACACTGCACTTTTTGACTCATTACCTCAGTTTCGCTTTGCATGCTGACACCTTTATCTGTGTTTAGTTAACTTATTCAACATGTGCATGTCTTTTGTGAATTTCTCTTTACATTTTGACAGCAGGACTGGAGAAAAACAAAATGAAATGAATGAGTTTTATAATTTGCCCAACAATTAGATTTTTAATAGTTAGTAGACCAACATTTAAATCCTCCTTTAACATTACATCTGAAAAATAATCTAGAATGACATCAGGATTTGTGTTTTCTCTCTCTCTCTCTCTCTCTCTCTCTATGACCATGGGCATTGACTATGTTAATTTTTAATGCAACCTATACATCAAGGAAGGAAATCAGTTAGGGACTTAAAAATCTGTGTACAGTATTTGCTTTGGGATTGGCTTATTTTGAGTTGGCAGAGTTTAGATTCACCATCTGTCTTTTGTCAGAACTCTGTTTGTTGAGTCTTTATGTGGAGTAGAAAAATGATGGCAATTCACATTGATCAAAAGTGTGTGAAACCATCCTACATTTTGTAAACAGTAAAGCAGCCCACGGTTTAACCTCAATCCAATTCCCTTGCAGAGAAATGAGTTATATGCCTTGTTTTACTGCCTAAATCAGTGGCCCACTACAGGATTGTATGGTCATTTTTGATTATGGGTGAAATGCACAGGCTCATGGTCTCGCGCTCAAACCCCTGGAGTGGAGTGATCCATCGTATTGCATGCAAAGGGCTGTATGGCAAACGCATTTAACATGTGACACGTTTTGTTAAATTGTCAAATATTGAGCCTGAGAAGATCCCTCATCAATATCAGTTTCCAGGGGCTCTTTCTCCAGACTGATAACCTTTGACACCGTGAGCACTCACTCAATTGCGAGGTGATTCGTCAGCCAACTGCGAGTGGATGTACTGTATAGAAGTAAATGCATTAAAGGAAACACTCACCCTAAAAAATTATAATTGTGGTCCAAACCAGTGTTATACAAAAGAGATTTTAAAATTTCTCCCTTTTCTGAAAAATAACCATACAAGGCTGTTTCTGCAACTACTGCCGCTTTTGACTCTCCAAAATGGAAAAAAATTCTCTCTTTTTTTATTGAACGTTTATATTTTAACACTTTTTACAAAAAATTTTTACTGCAATGTTAGAATAATGTTTATTGTATATATATTTTTTTTTTCTATAAAAATTTAATATATTTCAATAGCTTTTTCACTTTATTGTGCAGTTTTAAAAATACTGATAAAAATTTCATGGTTTTCTCTATGCCATGTAAAATTAGACAGTAACCTTAGATGTCAGTTGTTTCCATACACACTAAAGGTAACATATTTAGCTTTTTATGACAGATGTTTCAATTTCAATATTAAATCATCTTAACTCAATTGTTTTTTTGTTTATAGTTTTTTTATTTTTTTGCGGTAAGGAGATAATGTTAAAGTGCCATGAAATCAAAAACAGGCTACTGTAGAGAAAAACAGCAAAAAAAAAGAAAAAAAAGAAAGAAAACGTATAGACTAGACATTTGTAATTTAATATAGAGTAAACCTTAAACATTTCTCTACCGCAACACAGGGTCTTTACCACAACACCTAAATTTGCTGCGGTAATGACATGTTGTGGAAATGTCATTTTTGATCATTACTAATAACATTAGTTTTGACTCTTAGCATCTTAAAATACATTAATTAATCTGAAATATAAATGTTTTTTTAAATGTAGTTCAAAGTACAGAAGCTGTATGGCAAGGACACACAATAAAAACTGACACAGAAAATATGATATTTACCTTATATTTTTTTTGGGATCTTGTGAGTGAGGTACTGAGGTGGCCCAGTCTGTCAGCAATGTGCTCATGAGCTAATTTCTGTTTCCACAGAAACTAGACTTGTTTGTCTTTGTTAAAATGTCATAATAAAAGCCTTTTTGTTGTTGTGGAAAGGGCTCAAAAGTGGGGGACAGGCACATTTAGTTGAAAAAAAATAAAAAAATTTCAGTAAATAATACAAAAACAATTAAAATGCTATATATTAGCATGCATATTTAACAATTCCATTTGAAATAATGTCAAATTGTAATTCAATTATCTTATTTTAAGTATCTCAACCAGAGTTGTGGGACCTATAAATGCTTCATAATTTTATATTAAATCACATTAACCGTAAATTATATTTTTGAATATATTTATAAAGCATCATATGATAAAATTGAACATAAATCTAAAATGTAACTGCTATGACTTAAACGTGCCTGTAGTTGCAGAAACATTTGAATAAGTAGAGTTGTGTACTCTTTCTCCATGTTACCTGCACCCAGATACTCCAATTTATTTGTTGTCAAACGTTAAATTGTTACGCTACCAACATCTAACAATACAAAGCTGGTTAAAAATAAGCAGAGATGTTCTTAAACTGTACATTTCTAATCAAATTGCAACAGTTTATCTCGTGATCTGTAACATATAAAGCTATATAAAGATCTCCAGAGTGTCTAATATGGGTTTTTAGTGCATGTATAAAATGCATTTATTGTATTGTCTGCACCTTGAATAATAATACAAAAAAAAAAGAAATTTACCGTAAAAAAACCTAAAACAAAAGGTTAAATTTTACCAATTGAACTTACATTTAGAATAAAACTGCACATTTCAATTTGTAAAATAATGCAGTAAACACTAATTTAACAACGTACAAATGTACATACAAAAAACTAGAAGTTTTTCAATGAAAAACTGCCACAAATTGCTGTAAATGCTAAGATGGCCTGCTCTTTTATACGTCCAAAAACTGTAGTTTTAACAGTATTTTACTGTAAAATTACAGTAATCTTTTACAGTTTTTCATCATATAGCATAATTGAACCAAATAACCAATGGGTTTGTATTGTAGCATGTTTACAGTCTTTTACCTGCTAGAGATTACATTAATTGTGATTCAACCCATTTGTCATCTTTACTTTGCCAGCAACTATACATGCTACCATTCTCAAGCACACTTCCTCCCACAGATTGGGCATGTTCCCAGATTGTGGTGGGATTTGAATTAATGAACGTAATCTTTGAGCAGCTGTATTTATAAGGCTCATTCCTGTGGATTTTCTCCGCCAGACAAACAGCAGGACATTGACATGGCTATTACGACTTCAATACCTTCCTCATTTTCCGGCTTTTCTTTCCTTACAGATTCCGCAAATTAGACCCATGAAGTGAACATTGATTTAGGCCGAACTAACAAACTTGAACGTCTAGCAACAAGGCCCGTTATCAATAATACACGATGCAGAATGGCGCGCTTGCAAAATCCCCTGACGAGAATCTAAAAAGCTTATTAGGATTTAAATGAGCTTACTCTTACGAACAAATATGATGCTTCCCAATTAGTGCGAAAGCAAATGCTCTTTTCCCCTTCTGAGCAAATGCTAAGATGATTTTTATTGACCCAACTTTGATCCCTGAGATTAAAGAGGAAGCGGGATTGCTGGTAGAACGGTGATTCCTCAGGGTCACGGTGTTCGCAGAATGAAAGAAATCACATCTACTTTCAGAGTTGCATGAGTTTGTTCATTCAGACATTTGAAAGGCAAAAGAGTATTTTTTATTTTTTAGCAAGTCTTTTTCAGGAATTGAGACACTGTCAGGGTTTAGAAGAAAATGCAAGTTTATTGTTTACTTCATGCACATTGCATGCAAATAGTTCTCTTTAAATACAGTATGTGCAACAGTTGCCTTTTTTAAATTGCACATTTTGCTACAGTGTTGCAACATGACATGACCTCATCAGTAGTGATGTCAGTTATCATCTGAGAGTTTAAATTATTCATTTAAATTTTTTATGACATTCTGTTTTTATTTTATTTTATTTTTTTCAGTCAGATTAGGTAAACACTTGACAAGAATTGTTTTATCTGTTATCTGAGTATTGCATGCATGCCAACAGTATGCATATTTTACACAATGTATGACCCCCCTTTACTGTAGAAATTGTAAGAAAAGTGTGGTAGTGTGCTATTTTAAACAAACCCTGTGTGTGTTTTCTCATTTGTCTGCTAGCATGTAATTGCTCTGTACATTTCTTTTTGCTTTTGTTTACATGGCAACACCATCTGTGTGCCGTCTTGCACATGCTTTGGCATTTGATGCAGCTGTTGTGCAGCAGGAAATGTTTCTGTCTGCAAACAATTTCATTCTGTCTTTTTCTCTTTAGAGTCATAATTAAACACCATTTTCAACACATTATTTTTTTGTATTTTAAAGGAACTGTTCACTCAAAAATGAAAAAGTGTTGAAAAAGTACTCACCCTCATGTCATTCAAGATGTAGATGAGTTTGTTTCTTCATCAGAACAGATTTGGATAAATTTAGCATTACATCACTGATTCACCATTGGATCATTTGCAGTGAATGGGTGCCGTCAGAATGATAGTCCAAACCGCTGATAAAAACATCATAATAATCCACAAGTAATCCACACCACTCCAGTCCATCACTTAATGTCTTGTAAAGTGAAAAGCTGTGTTTCTACAAAACAAATCCATCATTAAGACATTTTCAACAGTTTTTTTTAAACGATTGCTTCTGGCTAAAATATGAGTCCTCTGTATGTAATATAGTTTTCTCCAGTGAATGAGGAGAGAAATATGCACAAAGCAAAAGACATCCAAAACTGTTTAATATAAATTATGTAAGATGATTTTGACATGGGATTATCATGGGGGAGGGATTTATTCACTGGAGGAAGCATTATTATGAATTATGGACTCATATTTTGGCCAGATGCAATGGGTTAAAGTTTAAATGCCTTAATGATGGATTTGTTTCTTACAGACGCAGCTTTTCACTTCACCATATGTTTATAAATGGACTGGACTGGTTTGAATTACTTGTGGATTACTGTTATGTTTTTATGAGCTGTTTTGACCTTCATTCTGACGGCACCCATTCACTACAGATCATCCATTGGTGAGCAATTTCTCAAAATCTGTTCCCATGAAGAAACAATCTTATTTACTGTAGACCTTGGAAGGCCCAAGGGTGATTAAATTAATTTTTTTAGGTAAACAGTCCCTTTATGATATACGTCCATAATTCCAGTCATAGATTACATGAAGAAGAACATATTCTTGTGCATGCGGATTCATCTACATTCGAAACTTTACAAAAATCCAGATGTAATCTCCAAAGTTTCCCCCTCTGAAAAAAAAAAAAACAACAAAACAAATTCATCCTCAACTCAATTGATGGTGTTTGGCTGATAGGGCTGTTTTCCTCATATCTGAAGAGAGTTGTTATTAGAGGCTCCACAGAATGGAGCAGTCCTCTGTGAAGTGGAGCGCTACTTGAGACAAGGATAGCATTTCAGAGCTATTGACAGAGAGCGTTTTCGCCCCAAGAGCTCGGGCCTCTTCAGTCGCAGCCATCGGCACCCTAAACACCACAGACAATCAATTCTGTACAGCTGTGGAGCTGTTGTGCTTTCTTTCTCTCTTTATCTGTATGTTTTTTTTTGTTTGTTTCAAGATTACTCATTCATTTAATGCTGGAATAAATGGGACTGTATCAGGCAGGGAAATCATACAGACCTCAGATTTAATGCAGAAGTGGCAGGTGTTAACTGATGATATGTCGACATAGTGTGTGTGTGTGTGTACTTTGTGTTTGCTGTGTGACTGTAATGGTTAAAGTAGTGGTTAAATTTTATAAATTGGGTTTATTTGCATGGTGATTTGATATTCTGAACGATGTCTGAAACTTTGTACTATGAGCATGAGTTTATTTGCCTCTTTATGATGAATCACTTCTCGTCTTCCTAATTTGTAAGTTGCTTTGGATAAAAGCATATGCTAAATGAATACATTTAAAATGTATATGTTCAGTTGTTTTGGGAAGTAGATATTAAAACATTCTTAATGAAGGCTTGCATAATTATGTAGATTTGGGTTTATGGATGCATTCGTTTAAGAAACATTTTAGCTAAATGCATGGTCTCAAATATATTTTGTTAAGGATTTAAATAACTTGAAAGAGTTATCAGTTTGTAGCTAGTACATAATAGTATAAAAAGTATATAATTCGATTAATTATCCAAAAATGCCTTTAATAGATTGATATTTAAAACACTAACCAATTGGATGTTGTTTTCCCAGAAAATAATTAATGCATGCTGTAAACTTTATTTAAATTCTCTAAAGTGTCACCATACATTTTGGTCATAATACGATATGATACTGTAAAAATGAGGTAGTTTGGGATATGGAATTATGGGATTGGAATTCAGTTGTCAAATGTCAATGGGTTCTTAATTTGTGAAAGTTGTCATACTGAAAAAAATGACTAATTAAAGAGATTCTGATCATTTACTCACTCTCAGTTTGTTTTAAGCCTGTATGAATTTCTTACTTCTGTTTTCTTATATTTTAAAGAATGCTAGTAACCGAAAAGTTGCTGGGAGCCATTGATTTCCACAGATTTTTTTTTTTTCATACTATGCAAGTCAATGTCTTTTATAAACAAATATAATATCTTTGTTTGTGTAACATGGTGAATACATAATAACTTTTTTTTTATAATTTTCATATTTGGTTGAACCATCCCTTTAATTCATCTTTTTTTTATTGTTTTTCAGTTTAAAAATATTTATAAATCATTAATATATGTATTTGATTAACTATGTAATGTGTGTTTTGTCTTTCTGCACTCACAGTAAAAGAAAGATTAAAAACGAGTGAAAAAAAAAACGCCAAATGTATTTATACTCAAGATACTATCTAGGAAAACAAGTCTGTTTTGCTTCTTCAGTAAATGTATTCTGTTTTAAGGTTTTTGAAATATTTTAACTGGAAAACAAGGCAAAAATACAGATTTTTCTTTCTTTCACTCCCACCTCTGTGACTCCAGTGATTTTCGAGATTCAGGGCATGAAAATTCAGAGCGCGGAACGTGAAGTGATATAAATTCAGCACCATGCAGACAGCGGAATAATAACATTAATGAAAATTTTACATTGACTAAAAGTCAGAGTTCCCCCTTCATTAATTTTAAAGTCGCTCTCTCAGACTTGGAAATGTGTTGGGACAGCCGGCTCTTTGCTCAGTCTCAGCGTGGCCTCGCCAAAGACTCTGAGAGCCCACCAACGCTTTCCACGTGTCGCTCATCATTTCCAAACATGACGGCGGCCGCTGACCTTTCGGCTCTATCTAGAGTTTACTTTTTGTTCTCCCACTCCACTGAAGTCATATCCATCACACACTTTAATTCCATATTTTATCCCCTCAAATGTATGGTGGGCGTTTTATCATCATCGCTCAGCCGTGTGTTGATACACACCTCACAGGGGGCTATTTAGGAGAGTTTAGAGCTAAACAGCACTCATTTCCTCTGTAATAGATGATACAATGTTGCGGTTTTCCAGATGAAAAAAGCATCATTATCAGAGAGATTTGTTGTGTGGGATGGATCTTCCTACTACACGAGTGTTGCACATGCGTGGAGGTGAACAGGTTAATGCGGCAGATGCTTTGTGCATTGCGCTCACGCGTTTGACAGCGCAAACCTACAGGCTTGAAGGAACACGTGTGGCCTGTGATCAAGCAGTCCTGGAAGACGGCGGTGGAAACGGAAATGAATATCAAAACAGTCGCAAAACCAGCGTTGTTGTGCTAACCTTTGTGTTAGCTGATAACGTGACATGCAAATCTAAACAAGGTTAGAAATTAATGTTTATTCACAGCTGTCAAGGGGTAAGTAAAGTGAGTGAAAAAAAAAAACAAAACAAAAAAAACATTTTTATAGGTAAGCGATGATTTTTGGAATTAAAAATATGCAACATAAAACCATAAGCATATTCATTTTTAATTGCATATATATTATGTCATAAAAAATATATATTCTTATGATTGGCATTAAATATTTGTAAAATATGTTGCATAAATGTTTGCGCACATAAATAATTGTGTGTATATATATATATATATATATGTTACATTTTTAATTATAAGGAATATATATATATATATATATATATATATATATATATATATATATATATATATATATATATATATATATATATATATATATATATATATAATTATTATTAGATTATTAATAGAAGGAATACTCCATGTAAATGTGTCATTACAGATAAAAAAAGAAAAAAAAGTGGATCATTTCCATCAGTGAATGTAAGATTACTTTTCTCTGCCAACTTAGACCAGTGCCGAATAACATAAGTAGCCACTGCTAGGTTTTTAACTTTCCAAAGCCGATTCACTACAAAATAACTATTGAGTTGGTTCCTGAATGTAACATACTGTAAGATGCATATGACCCATATCAAACAACTACGGTTGTGATATCTGTTTCTTCACATTGTGTCAGATCTAGAAAGAATTACATTTGGGAAAGCATTTGGTTTAGCCCTGAATAAACACGACTGATCTGCCTTGAAGTGCAATAGAGTTTAAGCTGTGTATTGAGAGCTTACTGCATGTCCTCTTCTCTCTCCCAGAGGACGCTGGGTAATCGCCGTCGCTGTCTGTCTGACATGGCCGGGGGTGGAGGGACGCGGAGCAGGAGGACATTGTTAGAAGTTGAAGCGTTGGTATTAGACGCCAGGTACAATGTTTAATCTGTGTATCTAAATCTCTGAAATCCACTGAGCCTGCAATTATATAAATAACACAGTCAACCGGAAGAATAGTTGACAGATCAACGACTTTGCTTTCTTTTTGTGTCCTTTATGCAGCAGGCCAGACCATCAGCTAGACCCAAATACTCCTTTTGTCTGAGCAAAACCACCTTCTTCCTCTAGAAGTTCACTCATGAGAACAGTCCCATTTGTTGAAAAAAATGACTTGACTTGTTTCCGTACTTGAATGCCTGTGTTATTTTAACATTATGGATGAAGCATTGCATCATAATACACCGATTCGATTCCTGCAATGCATACGGAAAATATCATATTTGCAAGTATTATTATTTTATCTTGGTAAATTTAAACATCTAATCATCATTGATCAAATTAAATGTTACATAAAATGTTAAGAATGGTAACAAAATATAATTATAAATAATTTTAGTTTTAAGCACAAATCTGAATTAGACAAAAATCTGGATTTTCAGAAATAAGTATTTTTCTCGTTTTAGGGATGTTTGGTTTTTATTTTATTTATTTATTTATTTTTGACTGAAAAAGAGATAATGAGAAAATTATACTAGAAAATCAGTATTCTATTCTAAAAAAATTCTTAATAAAAAATACAAATAAATAAAAATGACAATGTAACATTCACTTTTCACAATCCTATGTATCTGATCAAATGTTACATACTGCATTAAGACTCCTTTTTTAGAAAATGAAATAATTAAATAATTAATTATAATACTACTACTAATAATAATACAAACCCATGAATGTCTCTAATTTAGTTCTTTTTACTTTAGCATATATATTTATTTAGTTAGTTTTAGGCTTTTGCTTAAATATTAAAAAGAATTTAGTAATAGGCGATATACATTTTCTGAAGAAGTGTAGGTCTACTACTAGATACTGTAGAAGATGCACTCTCTGGAAAAAAGGTACAAAAGCTGTCATTGGGGCGGTACCTTTCAAAAGGTACACTTTTGTGCCTTTTAGTTACTAATATGTATCTTAATGGATGCTTTAGGTACAAAGGCGATCCTTTTGAAAAGATACCACCGCAGTGACAGCTTTTATACCTTTCTTTTCTGAGACTGTACTAGATAGAAAATCTATATTTCTTAATCTGGTATGTAACATCCACTTTCACAATCCATTTCCTGTTTCCATATCCTTTCATCTCCCATTTGACTTATTAATATACTACATTGCTGAAGAGAAACAGCTAGCGGATGGCGTTTGGCTGAACCAGATTACCTTCTGATTCCCTCCGTCTCGCTGTGTCTCTTTTTCTCCTTCATTGTTTTTGTCTCTACTTGTCCTCCCCGGTGAGAAGCAGCGCTGAACTCTTCCCATCCTGTGTTTTAAAGCAGCTTAAGTGCTCCTCCATGCTGCTGATTTCCTTGTAGGCCTTAAGAAGTGATCACCTTCCTGCAATGCCCTCAGGATTAAACAGGCCAGGCCCGTCCTCTCCCCGTGCTTCGCCCCTACCTTTGTAGTCAATAAAAGACTAACTAGAAAAGAATGAGGAGATGGGAGAATCAATCTACTGGAAGCCTCCCCACAGTTTTCTCATCACTTCTTGTGTCGTGTGTCATCTCTGTCCATAACAGGGGAAAAGAACAAACTCAGTATGTGGGATGAAAGGGGTTTTTTAGTACGGACTGAGAAAATAGAGTCAGAGAGACAGAAAAAAAGAGTGATTTTGATAGAATGAGTGAGGGAGATGAGTTGTGTTCAGACTCACAGCGGGGACGAGTGTTACACGAGCGGCCGTGTTTTCCCCTCAGCGTCCGGGGAACTGCTAAAGATGGCAGACGTCGTGCTTGTTTAAGCTTCATTGGGGGAAGCAGAGGCCATTCTGGGATTTCAGGCCACAAACACTTTACACAAAACTAGGGCTGTGCAAAAAAATCGAATGCTATTTTTATGCGCATCTCATCAGTAAAGACGCTCCTGTAATTAGAAGTTTATCTCCAGCACGTGCGTTCAGAACAGGGTTGCCAGGTTTCCCTCTTGCCAGGTTCTGCCCAGTTGCTTCTCAAAACTAGTCCAAAACATGCCCAAGCATGTTTCCAGGAGATTCCCCAATAAAAAATGCTTCCCGGGGTTAAAATATTAGCCCCTAAAATGCGAATTTTACCAAGGCAAAGCATCTGGGCAGGATTTGTTGTGAAAACCTGGCAACCCTGATCTGAACGCACGTGCTGGAGACATACTTCTAATTACAGGAGTGTCTTTACTGATGAGATGCGCATGAAAATCGCATTCACCCAACACAAAACACTAGACCAACTCTTGCAAGTGTGTGATGCTGCCAACTGTACTGTATTTTCTGTGCTGGTAACAAACCTCAGTACTCAAGAAGTGATGGGCTATTCAATTCTGTCATCTTTCAAACTGTTGCACAATCAAGATTGCAATTCAGCTGCAAGACACTGGCTGTAGAAGTTTTTTCACAAATGTCAATATAAATAAAATGAAATAAATGAAATATAATACTAAATAAAATAATAAAATAATGATTTTCTATCTGTATACTTTAAACATCTAAAATAAATGTAATAGTTTGAATTCAAATTATATTGGCTTGTAGTTATTACCGGTAATATGTATTTTAATTAAAACATTTTAAAATAAACTTTAACTTTTTGTACTTTTATTTTAATAGAATAAAGCATAATTACTTAACATGTTCACTTAACATGTTTATTTTGGCCTATCTGACCTCCATGGCTGTGTCTTTCTTGACATTATTCAATTAAAATGAAATATAGAATATATATCTAATAAATATCTATCTATCTATCTATCTATCTATCTATCTATCTATCTATCTATCTATCTATCTATCTATCTATCTATCTATCTATCTATCTATCTATCTATCTATCTATCTATCTATCTATCTATCTATCTATCTATCATTTCTCTCTCGCTCTCTCTCTCTCTCTCTCTCTCTATATATATATATATATATGTGTGTGTGTGTGTGTGTGTGTGTGTGTATGATTTAATTCAGTGTGAAGTGATGATTGGTCAAAATAAGGTACAGCAGGCTTTATTGGAACAGCCTTTTTGTTGAAGGTGCACCTATGATGCCTTAAATGCTGCCTATGTAGTCAGCTTACTGCATGTTGGAAAGGATCCACAATGAAAGCGTTTTAAGACTGAGGTGATCACAGATTTATCACTTACTTTTAAGGGGGCTGGGATGAAGTGGAGTCTGGAATGGCCTGCGGTGGGCCGTGTGTCTCATTTGTCAGTGTATATATTTGTTTGGTTTTGGAGCTCTGTGTGATTCTGCTGATGGGCACATCAGGCTGTGAGGACTGGAACCACCTCAGCAGTATTGTATTTGAATCAATGATTCAGTTTTGTGCTGACACTCTGAGGAATCCTTACTTTGACAGTCCCTCCCTTCTGTTAAACCCTCGCTTTAAGATGTAAGAACGTTCTGGAGGGACCAGACACTCGCTCACACTTTCATGAGGCCTTCAAGAGTCAGAAGCATGATTACGAGTCACACACACAGAGATGACAGAGTGAAGTTGTATTTACCAATGGGAAACTGAGAAGTTGGAACGGGTTGTATGGAAGTGAATGGGTTTTTCTTTTTAGTGATGAATTTCAATAATTTTAAAATGGTGTGAATGCAATAGTTGACTAATGAAAAGTTTTTTGGCTTGTTTCATGAAACTTTCCACAAAACTCCTAAAAAGATCAATATATTTGCCTTTTTAGTAAATGATCATTGAACATAGATCCATAACCTTTAGAAAGTGTTGATTGTCAAGCTAAATATTATATTAGTTGTTCATTTAAGGTTTATAACTGGTGGGTGTTCAAAATGAATAAAATATCATAATAAATAAAATGCTATGATAAAAAATACTATATTTCTAAGTCATTCTTTTCAGAAGTAAACAATGTGTTTGTCGTGTGACAAGGTAAAAAAAGACCGTCTCAGAGTATCCCCTTGAATTTCGTACTTAGGCCGCAGCGAGTGGATGGAATAAAAAAGGCTCTTCTAACAGTTTATCGATGAGGACTAAACTCTGCACTCCATATATGATGACAATCTGGGGTTAGAAAAATGCATGTAACAAGCTCTCCTAGTTCACCTGAGGTCCCAGTCCTGCTATTGGGAAGCACACCCTATGGATAACGCTCCTCGCCGAAACATACCTGAGAAAACTCCTGAGCCACAGCCAGAATGGATGCAAGTAGATTCCCAATGTTTATCCCTGGAGGAACAAAATCGTCGGCGAGAGCTTATACTGTGTTCATACGCACCTGTCCATCTCGCCCTTCACGGTTAGTGGTGAGTTCAGTTCTTCCTCAACCCTCTGTATCAATCCCACTAACCATCTTTGTGAATCTGAAGTTAAGAGGTCTCGATGTTGAGGCTACCACCATGTTAACTCCGGATCAGCTGGAAATTTCATTTCAGGGAAGTTCGTTAAGACCCATCGTCTCCAAAAGTCTAGGACTCCAAAGCCATACTCCATCTACGCAGTGACAGGAGAGATGATAATTAAAGGGTACGTGACATCTCATCTCAAATAGCACCAATCACCCTCTGTGTTGAGCATAACCACCAAGAACAATTCACACCATTCATACTCACTAATAGCCATGCTGAACTGATATTAGGCCGCCCTTGGTTGATCCAGCACCAACCTTCAATAGATTGGACCATGGGGACAATATTACAGTGGGGTTGTGACTGCCATATCACTCAAGTAACACATCCCACACCATCTGTCGATGACCATCCTGTCTCCATGTCAATAAATTCCACGCCATCTTGTTATGTCTCCTTTGCAGATGTCTTCAACCCCCTAGCAGCCTCCAAGCTTCCGCCACACCGCCCTTGGGATTGTGTGATCGACCTAGTCCCTGGAGAGGGGGATGAATTTACTCCCTTTCCATCCATGAAAAAAAGACAGGAAGGAATACGTAGAAGAAGCCTTAAAACAAGGGTACATCCGACCATCCACTTTCACAACAGCTGCTAGTTTCTTCTTCATCCTGAAGAAAGATGGAGGGTTGCGACCATGTATCGACTACAGAGCTCTAAATAAGATAACGGTAAAGTTCAGTTATTCACTTCCACTGATCCCATCCTCTCTTGAACAACTCCGGGATTCCCGCATCTTCACTAAATTAGACTTAAAGAGTGCATACAACCTGGTCAGAATTCGGGAAGGAGATGAGTGGAAAAAGGCTTTCATCATCCCCCTGGGCACTACGAATACTTGGTGATGCCGTACGGTTTAGTAAACACCCCCTCAGTCTTCCAAAGCTTCATGGCTGAAGTTCTTTGTGAGTATCTAAACCGTTTTGCTCTCGTTTATATAGATGACATCCTCATTTACTCTCCCAATGAAAAGGATCACCAGTGTCATGTCACCAAAGTGCTCCAAAGAGTTTTCCTTATTTGTCAAAGCAGAAAAATGTGTCTTTCACAAGCCGTCCATTGAATTCCTAGGATATAACATCAACGTCAAAGGGGTGAAGATGGATGACTGGAAAACCCAAGCGATCACTTCATGGTCAACTCCCAAGTCCATCAAGGAGCTTCAGAGTTTCCTGGGTTTCGCCAACTTGTATCTGTGTTTTATTCATCAATATAGTATGATTACCGCACCTCTCACTTCTCTCCTAAAGGGAAAACCAAAGACCCTACAGTGGAACCCCGAAGCTGAGCAGGCCTTCCAAGCCTTAAAGACCGCTTTTACAACAGCTCCACTACTTCAACACCCAGACCCAGAAAAGTAGTTCATCGTGGAGGTGGATGCCTCCACAACTGGTGTCGGCGCCATCCTGTCCCAATATTCCGAGAATGCAACCAAACCTATGGCATGTGCTTATTTCTCCAAGAAATTGTCTCCAACTGAGAGAAATTATGATTTGGCAACAGAGAACTCCTTGCAGTAAAGCTAGCACTTGAAGAGTGGAGACACTGGTTGGAGGGGGCCAGACAACCATTTCTCATGTTAACTGATAACAAAAACCTTCAATATCTGAAAGAGGCCAAGAGACTCAATTCTCGTCGGGCCAGGTGGGCATTATTCTTTACCTAATTCTACTTCCAGATAGCTTACCTTCCCGGATCCAAGAATATCAGAGCTGATACTCTGTCCCGCCTCCACGCCTTTGAGGAAATCCCTGAGGAACCAGAACCCATCTTGCCCACCAGGTTATTTGTTAATCCCATTCAGTGGGACCTAGATGAAATGCTGCGCGAACAGGCTCAACACCAACCCATCCAACCTGCATGCCCACCTGGGAAGGTGTACTTATCCGAAAACCTTCGTAGAACCCTTATCTTCCATGCACACTCCTTCATAGGAACAGGTCATCCCGGGGTAAATAAAACTCTTGCTTCACTGCAGCGCAAGTACTAATGGCCAGGTATGCAAGAGGACATCCAGGAATTAATCCGAGTGTGTGTTCTTTGTGCCATGACCAAAGTCCAGTGACAACTACCCACAGGGAAATTAATCCCGTTGCCGGTTCCACATTGCCCTTGGTCCAACATCGGGGTAGATTTCATCACATACCTTCCCATTTACGATGGTAAAACTTGTATCCTAGTAGCCATTGACAGATTTTCTAAAGCCTGAAAAGTAATTCCCATATGAGCTTTGCCCAAATCCTTTGAGACCGCAGAGCTCCTATTCGAGCATGTGTTTCGTAACTTTGGAATTCCAGAAGACATCGAGGACTCCAATTCATCTCAAGGGTATTGCGGGCATTCTTCTCACTCCTTAATGTCACTGTAAGTCTCTCTTTCAGCTATCACCCCCAGACCAATGGGCAGACAGAACGCAAGATTCAAGATGTCAGTCGAACCTTTTGCCATCAAAACCAAAACCTCTGGAACCGTTACATAATCTTGGCAGAATATGCACAGAATTCACTCCAACAGTCATCCACCAACCTAACCCCTTTCCAATGTGTCTTAGGCTATCAACCTCCTCTGTTCCCCTGGTCTGGTGAGCCATCTGAAGTCCTTGCAGTTAGCACCTGGTTACAGAACATTGAAAGGGTATGGAACCAGGCCCACCACCATCTCCAGCTGGCCATAAATCATCACCAACGCTTTGCCGATACTCACCAAAGACAGAACCCAACATACCAAACTGGACAACTGGTTTGGCTTTCAACTCGAGACATTCGACTAAGACAACCTTGCAAAAAAATAAGCCCTAAGTATATAGGATCTTTTCCAGTGGAGCGACAAATAAACCATGTCACTTACCGCCTCCTCCAGTAAGTTAGTGTCAGGCACCTGACAAGCCCGGTTCCAAACAATCCACAATGCTCACGTTCTCCTGAGTACTAACCAGCCACACCTTCCCCGCATCAAGGATCCAACCTACCTCTGTCTCCAGTGTATATCCTGACAGTGTTTTTAAAAATAGCGATTAAAGAAATGAATAAAATATGAAATAAAAGATTTAATGTATTTTCAGATAGAAATGCTAACATTGAGGGTTTTTGAATAAAATATTCTATAATACTAAATAAAATATTAAGAGAAAATGATAAATTAATAAAAAAATTATAGAGATAAATATGCAAATAAATCAGAGTTTTGAGATGTTTTAATAAAATATAAAAAAAATGAATAATATAAAAATGAATCCTCAATAAAAATATTTATTCATTGTTCAGTTTTTGTTATGTTTTTAAGTTATTAAGCTAAACATCAGAATTAAATAAATGATTAACACAGCTAGAAAAGTAGGTCAATTTTTTTTATATTTAACTTTAAAAGTTAATGTTTAGCTTTAAAAATACCAGTGTGCACCCAATTTCTGAAAAGAGTCTTTTCAAAATGAATTTATTATTTGTTGAATTAAGGATTTTTTTCAGGTCAAATGTTTCTTATTCTATTTTGGCATCCTGAATGCACGACATATCGTAATATCTATTGGTTAATCCATCAGCAGGCCCTCACCAAGTACACTTAAAGCAGCAGTAGCACTTTGTGAAGCATTTCAAGCCATTCATATACTGTTTTCTGATCTTCTTGTTTTAACGTATCTTCCCTCTTCTTTTTCTTATTTCAATTTCATTTCATATCCCCATTGACTGGTTAGTGGATTTAACGTTGCTTTGGTATTTGGTGCATACGTTCTCACATGAATTCCTCTTAATGGATTTCTAATAACTTTCTGTATTTTAGTCCTTGACAAGATAATTTCTTCAATAATCCCCATTGGTACTTGTGGAGGATAGGACCTTGGGTTTTTGAAAATCTGTCTAGATGTATGTTGTATTAATTAAAGACCCAAAAGAGAAAGGATTCTGATTTTGGGGCTGGAAAATGTTGAATTGCCATTGAATTGCATTTTAATTAAATTTACATTTCTGTATGCAAAGCATCACATACAAGGACAATCAATTCTGATATATGCACTTTGCGTGTGTGTGTGTGTGTGTGTGTGTGTGTGTGTGTGTGTGTGTGTGTGTGTGTGTGTGTGTGTGTGTGCAGTCTCTCAGATGTGGCAGGAATGATAAATGCTATTTTCATTAACACTGAGGTGAATCAAAATACTCGTATGTGATTTCTATAAAAATATACTTATCCTTGGACCACTCTTTTCATAACTTACCTACAAGTGTGTGTGTGTGTGCTGCTTTCATGTCTTCCTGTATGTTTTCATCCGCTCGCATGCTGATGAGTAGAGCCCTGTCATACCTGACTGCCTACCCGAATCCTTTAAAGCCTCCCGACAACACATTCATAAACAGTTTTGATGGGCTTGAGAGATTTTGTCACAAGACAAGAGGAAAGAGAGCTGTCCAAAACAAAGACAGAAATTTGCTTGACAGTTACAGATTCGCTGAATATGTATCATTCTCTGAAAAGAAAGAGCAGGACACTGTCGATTGATTTCGGGGGTGACAGAGATATTTTTTTCTAGGTTTTTAACTTCAGATATCAGACTTTATAAGTTGGTGACCCAATACAGAACCAAATTTGGTTACAAAACAAACATGCCTTTAAAATCATACATTTACAAATAGAAATGAAATATTATACAAAAATGAATATTGGAATATTTATATATAGATATAAATAAATGCAAAAATGTAGATGTTTAAAAATATATACAAATTTATAAAAATCAATATAGATAGATAGATAGATAGATAGATAGATGACATTTATTTTTTTAATATGACATTTTAGTAAAAAAAAAAGAAAATGTTAAATACAAATATAAATGGAATATTTACATATCATGCAAATAAATTCTTTTGTATTTTTTGTATTTTTTAAAATATATTTAGTATTTTCCTACATATGCCCTTAAATGCAAACTTTGAGAAACATATTTATTACATATTTATAATTATATTTGGAAATAAATGCATATATTGAGATTTTATAAAGTATAAAGTTTTTTTTACGTAATAATGTAATATTTCTGTATTTTTAAGAAGTAAAATATTAAATACAAATGATTAATGGAAGATAGATAGATAGATTTGGCAGAATGATGTTTTGTACTTAACCAAAGTACATGCAAAAGTCAGCTCTTAGGTCTGTCCATCAGAAGTGCAAATTGGTCATTTCTTGCACGAGTAACATCAAGCATCGCTCCAGCTCTAATATGCAAGCCAAATGACTCTCTTTAAATGCAGCCCCTTGAAAATAACAAGACACCGCGATAAACATTGTTCTCTTTGAATGAGATATTTCCTGTCCTCGCCGTTCGGCCTCAGACCCCGGCCTTTGAAAGCACGTGTGATAAAGTCTGGAGCGAAATGACTACAACACACAGCTTTCAGGGCCAAATGAGTTCCCATAGTATTCTTTTTTTTATCTGCGGCCGGTTCTTTTGAAGTTTGATTCGGAAGTGCCACAGCCACGAGATGTCAGAAAGCAGACGTGCGGCATGAACAGATGAAAGTTTACAGAGTGGTCATTCATCTGAAAGAGACGAGGGGAGAGAGGGAGAATAAAGAAACTGTTCCTTGCTTTCTGAAATGTATACTTCTTAGCGTGCATGTGCGTGCAACCACAAACATGAAAAGCCAGTGTCTTACACATTTTGATACGGCCCTTATCATTATAATATAAATGTGTGCTTGAACACATGAATAAGGCATTATTTTAAACCCAACTGGCATTAAAGTGGCTTTTCATCTTTTAGCCAGGGCCCCATTGTGTAGGAGCCGGTGTGCATTGCTCTAATGTAGGGACTGTTCTATATCTGGGGATGAAGCTGTCTGTTCAGGTGATTGACACAAGCCCACATTAAGAGGTGGTTTTGAAAATTAGTCCGTGGAGACCCGGCGGAGGTGCGCGGAAGAAGGAGAGTCGTCTCCGAGAGGAGCCGTGCCTTTTTAACCCCGCTCATTGGTATTCCGTGGTGTGCGTGGTGAGCTGCTTTTTAAATGGCTGAGGCGCGCGGCTCGCCGAACCCCTCGACACGCGCGCGCTCAGACGGACCCCGTGGAGAGCCGGAGAACAATATGCAGCCCGGAATACAGAAATCAAAATGGGGCCCAATTAATAATCACATAGTTCATATTTTATACGCCACACTTCTTGAGCTCCAACAAAGTTCGGCCGAGCAGAGATTTTTTTCTCTTGCTCTCTGTCCTGCGCCTGCCCAGTTCTTACCTTAACATTTTGAACTTTCGTCAGTGTTTTTCTGCTGTTTCTGCATGGCCGAGCTGATGATGGGCTCGACTGGCTGTTCTTTGTCTCTATCTGCTTTGATTCTGTAAAACAGCTAAAAGCACCAAAAGATGGCCATGAAATGACAATGACTTCTTTATATTTAAAAACACATGTAACCTATTGACCGTCAGCATATATGCAAATACAGATATGCAAATAAATGCAAACATTGAGATTTTTAAAAAAAGATGTGAATAAAAACACTACAAAAAAGTAACGTATTATTTTCATTGATATGAAAATGAGTACAAACTTTGAATTATAAACTATAAAATATGTTTTAATGTAGTGAGATAGATACAGATATATAAAATAAAATATTAAATAAAATTGTTAATGTAGAAAATATAGAAATTAGATAAAAAATATGAATGTAGTATTTTCATATATATGCAAACTTGTAAAGAATATATAAATAATATAAATAAAATGTTATTTATTATTATTATTATTATTAAAAATATATTATTGTATAAGTTTCATAGACAGATATGCAAATAAATGCAAACATCAAGTTTTTTACATATTATATTTTGCAGCATAGGCATTGATTTGATTTTTGCAAGAATATGAATTGTAAACATTTTTTTCAGTATTTTCAAAGGAATGCAAATAAATGCAAACATTTAGATTTTTTAAATGTAAATTGATAAAATAATTAATGAAAATGATCGGTGTAATAGTTTCATAGATTGAAGCAAATTAATATAAATTATTTATGTTTCACGCACAGATATGCAAATAAATGCAAACATTACAATTTTTAAATGCAACACTGTAAAATTTTTTAAATGTAACATTAAGTATGAAATTACTACAATAATCACATATATGTACATCATCATATATATCTATATATCTAAAACAGCACTAGCCAACATTTCTTCCACATACACACAATTCTAAGCATGTTCTGCATGACCTTGGACTGTCGGTTATGCTCTTTAGCATTAAGCTTTTCAAAGTGCCCAAACCAGCACTTTTTACAACTTCATCTATTTAATCAAATTATTACTGGCTAAAAGCCTTTATTCATATGCACATAGTTTCATTTATTGATTGCACTGCAAAACGCATCCCCCACATGCTCACTTCTTGTATTATTTTCAAAAGAGGACAGGATTTGACATACATGCAGTGAGATTTATTTTTTTCTATATTTTTCTTTGTCTCGGAAGAAAAAAAAAAGCCATTTCTTTTCAGCACTATGGGTATGTATGTGTGTGGCCTAGGTTTGCCCGTCAAAGTCAGTGCTGAACACTTTACAGATTTTGACATATTCATTTAAAGTTGCTAATCGCATGTAAATATGCAAGGCAGGTTCCCCAGGGCTCTCTTTGAAATGCAAATAAAGAGTGCAAACAAAGGTCCGGATGGACAGAGGTGCAGATCCAGTCAAATCACAGAGGTGTAATACTGCTCACATCTCATTAGGACAGAAAAGAACAGCCCCGTTTCTCATTAGACTATTTATTGCGATTTGTTTCTAATTCTGTTGCATGTTTTCACAGTATAGATGTTGGATGCTATGCGATGCAGCTGTTCTCCCTCATTTCACCCTGT